>NW_021586447.1:525209-525941 GCF_001605985.2 Dendrobium catenatum
GGGGGTGTTATGAAGGCCGGCGGCTTGTGGGGAGGTGGGGTTAGGTGGCCGGTAGTTTGGTTACGAAGGGGAGAGGAACAAGAGATAGAACAAAGGTAGAACCACGAATTTGGCCGTCTCCAAAGTTGGTGGTTAATCTGAGTTCCCTCTCCTAGGGTTCACCACTCAAACACTCTCAAGATCTCACAAGAACTCAAGCAATGGGAAAATTTTTTAATCATTCATTCATTAACATCAAAAGAGAATAATGAGGCTATATATAGCCTCGTACAAAGACTCAAGAAAATAAAAGACGACAATGCCCACTTGGTTTACATACGACCTCCCTTAAGGGGTAAAAATAAAAAAAACTAATAAAACAAATACAATACGACATAATAATAAAAATAAATAATACAACTTAGAAACACAATGACTCAATCGTAGCCGTATATCGACGGCCACGTCTCTGATAGATTTTCTACGCTTTGATTTCCCCATCAATTCCTCCACTTCAACCATCCAACTTGAATTCTATTGATAATATCACCATCACTCTGAACAATAGATCAAAGGTTTCTAAAACGTGTACTCTTATTAATGACTTGATCGCCCAAAGTCACAATCCCCTCATTAGGTCTATTACTACTAAAATTACACTCCACATATTCCGTTTTAGATCTACTCAAGCAAAAACTTTTAGACTCTAAGGTTGACCTCCATAATTCAAGTTTACCTTCAACTCCCTCTCTA
>NW_021586447.1:526227-548734 GCF_001605985.2 Dendrobium catenatum
GAAAGCTAAATCAAAAGACGTAGCTTTTTGTTTAATTTAAATTTCCATTGTACATACCCATTGTTTATTATTATTATTAATCAAAATTGACATAAGGCTTTGTAGATCATTGCATCTGTTGTGTAATTAGTATTGCAAGTATGTTAGGCATATATTTTGATAGTTAAGTCAACTTATACATAGATAGTAATGCTTATTAAATTATTTGCTATCTATGCATGCTTTATTTTAAGTAGTTTATATTTGAGCATGGGTGCCATGCATTTTGTTTATAACTTTCTACCAAGCAATATGGTAGTTCTTGAAGTGCACTGAATTTTATAAGTTATTTTTTCTTTGTTCTTAGTATACGTCAATCTTATTTTTCTTTTCAAAAGCATTGTAACAAATCTAGCCAAGCACTTCACTATTCTAAATTGCTCATATGCCAACCTCAAATAGTTGGGATAAGGCTAATGATGATGATGTTCAAACATGTTTTTTTTTTATCTTTATTGAGTTTGAGTTGTAATTATGCTTTAATTAAGCCTAAAACAACATAGATGTGGTATTAATTATTTGTGCATGTATCCTCATTTCATTGTTCATCAAAATTGATACAGTCAGCTTACTTGATATTATTTTTGTTCAATTTTGAAACAAAAAATGTAAAAAAAAAAGTGAAAGCTAAATCAAAAGACCTAGCTTTTTGTTTAATTTAAATTTCCATTGTACATACCCATTGTTTATTATTATTATTAATCAAAATTGACATAAGGCTTTGTAGATCATTGCATCTGTTGTGTAATTAGTATTGCAAGTATGTTAGGCATATATTTTGATAGTTAAGTCAACATGATCTATAGGCTTCTTATGATAATCTCAAATGGACTCGTACGAGTTGACTTATTAGCAAATAAATTGTATGCAAATTTAGCCAAAATCAATATGAAATACCTCTTTTTTGTGGTCATTTATCAAACAACATTACATATGTTATAAAATTCGATTAACCACTTTGGTTTGACCATCAATTTTGGGATGATAATTAGTTGAAAATCTTAGCTATCTTTCCCATTTTTTCTTTACTTTTTTTTTTCAGATACAACTCATGAATTTACATATCAATCATAGATAATTATTTAATTTAAACCATGCAATTTAACCATTTCATTAAATTACAATTAGTAATATGAGATGCATATACAATTTCATGACATCATATGAAGATTAAAAATTAAATCTTATTTTCTCAATCTTTACTGTATTAATTTAATAAAAATTTTGCAACCGTTCTCTCACTATAAAAATGTTGTAGTTGTTGTTGTTCTCTCATGATTTATATGGAATTGATACAGTTCCTCAAGATTATTGTCTTAAATTCATTTTCTTATCTATTCTGCAACTCCTGCTTTGTGATGCTGCAGTCATATATGGATTCAGAGATCAGAGCTATTATGGCGCAGTACATGCCACTTGACAGTCAAAATGAGGTACCGAGCCATTCTCATGAAGAAAATCATATCTGAAAATGGTTAAGAGAACTGCTTTTCCTATTGGGAATACGATTTTTCATCTTTACGTTGAGATGATCTACTCACAAAACTTGTGAGTCAATAAAAAAAGCAAGATAACGAGGACTTAACACGTAACATGAGGGAAGTCTATGAGTACAATGAGAAGGAAAAAAAAAACAGAAGGAAACCAGGGTAGAAGACTTGCCATTTTTTTTTTGTTTTATCACCCAATTGTTTGGCTTGGTTTGTATAGAATTCTTGTAACATTTTCCAAGTATTTACCTGCTAGCTCAGTTGAGAGAGAGAGAGAGAGAGAGAGAGAGAGAGAGAGAGAGAGTTTGGTTTCATTGTCTTCTCTTTGGATATTATAACTGTTGGTTAGTGTTTTACTGCTGCAATATTTTGAATCTGTAGATCAGTATTTGATAAATACTCAAACATGTTTATCATCTGCTGTGAGAAATCATAAACTATGGATAAATTTTTTGCCACTTCAAATTACTGATAATGATGAGATGTTATGCAAGCAACAGAAAAGAGGTCATTACAGTTCTTTCTATGATAGGCTGATAGCGTAGCGTCTACCAATGCCAATGTAAATGATTTTCTGTTTGAGTCAGTTGATGAGTTATCAGCCCCCAAATTTAAGTAAATATTTATATCCATGCAATTTGTTATAATTGCTTATGATTGTGAAAAAGCTTACATATTACAGTGCATGTCTTATATTTGATTCTTAGACAGTGAAGTTTTAAAGATGCCATAGCATAACTTGTTTGATTTACATATCTAAAGCTTTGTTTGAGACGGTTTTTTTATAATTTTCTTAAAGAAGTTTTTTAGTAAAAAAAATTATAAATTTTGTACTAAAAATTGTTTTAAGAAGCAATAAGAAAGTCATCCCAAACGAAGCTTAATATTCTAAAAAGAAAGCAGAAATTTATAACCTGTTGGTTGATCTGATTCAAAATAATTATTATGGAAGGTAGTTCAGTTTTCTTACGCCAAATTTATTCAATGGAAGGTAGCTTAGAACTAGATGTTTAACTTAATCAAATCTGTGCCAATCTTAATTCGGTTCATCAGTCTGTGAGCTTATTTGTTTAAAATTTATTAATAGAAAACATATACAAGTATTATAATTTGATGACTTAGGCTTCATTTGGGACGTTTTTTTATTGCTTTTTAAACTAGCTTTTTAATATAAAAATTTTAATTTTTGTATTAGAAATTTGTTTTTAAAAGCAAGAGAAAAGTTGTCCCATATGAAGTCTTAGATTTCATTTGGGATGGCTTTGTTAGTGCTTCTTAAAGTAGTATGAAAGAAGTCCCAAAAAAAAAAATTAGATTTCATTTGTGTCAGTTTTCTTACTGTTTTTAAAAAGATTATTACGTGCGGAGTTCTTACTCAGAGAACAATTCAGTTTTGTGGTTGTAAACAATAAGTGCAGTGGTGAATAGTAATTGCGCTTTTATTGTTCATTGTCACAAAATCGAATGGTTCTCCTATTCGGAATCTGCGCGTAATAATAATCTCTTTTTCTAAAGTAGTTTTGTAGTTCAAAATTTTTTTGAAAGTAATGAAAAAGAATCTGGCAAAAGCTCTCCCAAACGAAACCTCAATTATACTCTTATTATGCAAATATAAAATTTTTTTATTATATATTTTATCCTAACTTCTCAAAATTTTTTTGATCTCTTATTCCTTTCTTACTCTTATTTTCTCAATGAAAATCAGGTTTGTATATATATATATATATATATATATATATATATATAGTACATTTAGATATATAGGATTGATTTCAAATTTGCTATGTTATCAGGTTTAAGAATGAATACAAATGACTCATTTTCGACCCAGATTACTATTTATAAGGCGTGTTGAATTCAGGTTACAGTAGACATACCTGTTCAAGATCAAGTCCGTAGTATTTTAATATTTTTACACTCTCATTGATACCTTATAACTAAACCTAACTCAATCTGCTGTTAAATTTTTATGAATCTTAATTAGGAAATTGTTAATTTAAGTTTATTTCCAGACCTTATTTTTTCTTTCTATGAAAATTTTTGTATAATTTCTTGTTAGTGAAAGTTCATTAAAGCTATATGATTTTGAGCTCTCTTAAAGAATTATGTAAACATTAGTTATGCTATGATTATCTGCATTTACATGCATATATGTGAATTATTTTTAATATTCTTTTGTTTTATTTCATGATTAGACAAAGAAAATTATTTTAATAACAAAATGATCAACTCTATAAATATCCTTTAAATTTTCTAAATTGAGTTCGCACGTGCAGCTCATTAATAGACATGAAGAAATCCTCCCGGCGGCTCACGTTTGAAGCCCCTAACATTCCAAAAAAAATTCTTAAATTAACATTATTTATTTTTCTTTCATGCAATAAATTAGAACAATTAATTATTTAAAAATATATATTTAATGAGTTTTGGAGAGTTTTTCTATGCTGTTAAAAAATAATAGTAATATAAAATAAATATCAAATAAAGCACCTCATCTAAAAATTCTCCCTCTCCACTATGAAAAATTCTAGCAGGAGATTAAATCCTCTTGAAAGAATTATACATCAACTTATTAAGAAACTTCAAAAGTCATTGAGATGTGATGAATTAGTTCTTCATCTACCTTAAAACAAAGACTAATCAACTTATTAACCAATCAAAAACTAATCAATAATGGAGATTTCAAAATAAAAGAATTGTAGGAGACTGATAAATCCTCTTTCTGTCAATATTGTTCTTCATGGATTCATTAAATCAATCCCAATGTTCATTCCATTGTAAGCAAGTGGAGCATACATCCATAGTTCATCAGAGCTGAGTAACTGCACCCAAAATTAAAAACAAATTCCTTAATTATCTGATCAATAAAGATTGATATCAGATGAACTATTTCTCTCACTAACCTTAATTTGAAGCTGTAAGAATTTCACATACTGAACTGCTTCTTCAAGCATAGTACTGATGTCAACCTGCAGAAATTTCCAATAAAAATCTTCAGCTTAAGGCCAAATTAAGATGTTTATACAAAAAATGTAGAAGAAAATGCTTACTTTGGTTCCATTGGGCACCAAATTCTGCAGAATTCTGAGCCTCTCATTGATCCTTTCTCTTCTTTTCTGTAAGGAAATAGGCCATTTCAGCTAAAACTGTTCTGATTTATGGATCAAATTTTGTATTACTAACCTTTGCATAGACACTTTGTGAGTCAGTTGCAACTCCCCTTCCAGATCTTTCCTTCAAATTGGGTTCATTCACAGCAGATACATGAGAATCATTCGAGTCGCCGCCGTCTGAGCTGCAGCTACTGGTGCTTAAGCCTGCATTTTTCTCTTCAGCGCCGCCTGTAATGCTACTTTTACCATTCTTTCGCTGCGAATTTCTCGCTCTCTTTTGAACCTGAAATCAAATCAAATCAATTCAAGTTCACGAACAAATTCAACTAATTCGACGGCGAAGATCTTCGAACCTTCTTCTTGGGACTCTCATTGCATTCATCAATCTGAAACTTTCTCTTGTTCTGTACTGACTGCTCAATAGCAGAACTGCACTCTCTGAACTCATCACTGTTTGCTTCATTCAGCCAAACTAAACTTTCAAATTGATAACTGGAATCAATCTGAAAGAATGAATCAGCTAAAATCTCTTCTCCCATAGCATTTTGCATTGGCTCATAACTTGAATTTGGATCACTTAAACTACTACTGCAATTGGCACCAGGCCAGATCAAAGAGTCCAGGTCTTGAAATTGCTTAAATCCTAATAGTTGAGAATCGAGCAATTGAACCATGGCTTCTGTGTCTTCCAGCTGCATTTGATCTTCAAAGGAGTTGAAGAAAATTTCAGGGAAAACTCCAAAGCCTTCCATCTATTATGTTCAGGAGGCTCTCAATGAAGTTCAGCCTGGAGAGAGTGGAAGGCTGAGGACTACTCTCTATATCACAAGTTCTCTTGCTCTTATATATATATAATGAAAGTCTACAGGGATTAGGCAAGTTGAATTTGTAGAGAATAATTAACAGATATTTTTTTTTAATGATGGATTAGTTAAGCTTAAAAAGCATAATTAAATATTAATTTGGTGTTAAGAAGCTAATGATTAGATTATGGAGGATAAGTGTTGGAATCCTGTCTACAGGGATTAGGCAAGTTGAATTTGTAACATTATGGGATTTAAGTTATGGGTTGAGAAGAATGATCAGATAATATATTTTTAATGATGGATTAATTAAGCTTAAAAAGGATTTTTAAATATTGATTTGGTGTTAAGAAGATAATGATTAGATTATGGAGGATAAGTGTTTGAAACCTGTAGTCTAATTACTATTATAACTGGATAATACAGTTGTTTCAATTCTGGCTGTGCAATTCTAATGAGCAGCTTGGATTTAGCAAATCATAGACACTCAATGAGAGTTGAATGGCTAGGATTTGATAACTAAGTACTAGTAATATTCAAACTACAAGGCTAAAGGAGTATATTTACGAGATTTTTTCTTAAATGCTGAAAAGATAATTAATTATACAATATGTAGCTTAAATTTATAATATATATAATTTGTATCTATTTTTCCAATATTACAAATAATTTTATAAATCCAAGATGCTCCCTTAGAGATATGAAACGAAATGAGCATATACGTGAAAATGTTGGAGCAGCTCCAGTGGAAGATAAGATTAGAGAGAGTCACCTTAGATATATGGTTTGGTCACATAAAACGATGACCTTCCAATGACCAGGTTAGGAAAGTAGATGCATTAAATTTGACTTATAGTAAGAAAGGTAGAGGTATACCTAAAAAGACTTGGTTAGACAATATAAAAATGACCATTTTTATTAGATTTAGATGAGAATTTGACTCTTAATAGGACACAATAGAGAAAAAGGATTCATGTAGCCAACCCTACATAGTGGGCTAAAGGCTTGTTGTTGTTGTTGTTGCTGCTGCTACTGTTGCTTAATTAAAAATGTCGTTTTTATTTATTTTGATGCATGTGACTTTTATTTTTATTTTTTTAAATAGATATGTTTTTAAATGTATAGTTCAACTTTGTAGTATTATGCATTATCATTATTTTTTTAAATATTATTTTTCTCATATCTTTGTTCTATTTTTATTTTTTTATTTTTGCCATAAAACAAGTTGTGAGTTTTTCAATGAATAAAGAAAGGCAAATGGGGAATATGGCAAAGATCGTGGGGAGGAGTCATGTAAATTGTTTAGGAGTTGGTGAAAAGAGGAGGAGAAATATCTGCCGACTATGATGCTTTGTCCTTTAATTATATTTTTTATGAGTTTTAGAATAAAATAAAATAAAATACTTTATTCAGTTCATGTTAAATACATGATTGATTTTAATTCTAAAAGTACGTTTAAATTATTTTTATAGTCAATTAAATTAAGAGAGTCATTTGAGAAATTTTCCTAAAGCTTATTTTTATAAGCTAGATGAGATTTTGCATTTAATTAATTAAAAATATAAAGTTTTTTTTAATAATGATAATTGTTATTAAATATTTGTTTTAGAAAGTTAGATGCATATGAAATATATGATATATTTGGGGAATTATTATGTGCAGAGACCGGACGGCGAGATCTGTTCGGATTTGCTATTTTTTTACTGTTCTTTTGTTGTGCTTTTGCAAATACTAAAAAAAAAGATAACAATAATGCAATTATGAATGCACTTTTGTTGTGCTGCGTTTTTATAAAAGGACAGCAAAAGCGTAGATAAAGCACAATAAATACCCTACTAATTGAAGTTTTACCGTGCTTTTGCTGCCCTTTTGTAGAATCGCAATCAATATCAACAAAAGTGCATTCATAATTATATATTTATTGCTCTTTTGCCGAGTATTTGCAAAAGCATAGTAAGAGGGTAGCAAATCCGGACGGTTCTGACCGTTTGGTCTCCGCACATAATAATCTCTCATATTTGGGATGGCTGTAATGTTTTATAAACTTTGTTGTGAAGTTATTGTCCAGAAAATAATTTAGCTACTTGAATTAAAAAAAAATTTCTTCACATAAATTTTTGAAAATCAGGAAAAAAATAAGAAAATAATAACCAAAAGAAATTATAATTGTAATTTAAAAAATAAAGCAGCTAGAAAGTTTTCTCAAACATACCCTTAAGCTTTATTTGGTGCAGCTTAGCTTTTTTATTTGTGAAATAGTGATGAAAAACATAGCAAAAATTTGAAATTGTGATAAAAAAATATCTTTGAAATAAATATTGTTTTTCATTAATTTCTTCTCTTATCATAAAAATAATTGAAAAGGTTCTCCAAACAAAGCCTTAATTTTAAAAATTGATAATAATTTTTAAAATTTACATCAATTAAGCTAATTTGCAACCCTTTACTTAAGATAACTAAGTTATTATAATGAATTTAAGACAGCATTATCTTGTTAATCCACTGTTATGCATTATTAATAAGGTTGAATTCTACTGATGTTAAGCGCTGATGATTGTAATTAGCACTGGCAATAAAAATATAAATATTTTTAAGTCAAAAGTCAACAGCTCAAATGGATTAAACTGCAATTATTTATTGAGATATTAAAAAAAAAAAAATTGTTCTCTTGAGAAGCCAAATAGTTGGCAATAAACAAAGCCTTCCAGGTCCAGAATAAAATCAAGTTCGCTGTTTCTGTTCACTGAAGCAGATCTGAACATATATTCCATTTGCAGATAATTATATTATTTTCTGCTAAATTCTCTCTCTCTCTCTCTCTCTCTCTCTCTCTCTCTCTCTCTGTATCTAATTAGTTAATGAAAAGGAAGGAGAGAAGAAAGGGGTATGTATTTGAAATTTAAATCAGCATTTGACCGTTAAGAACTTAGTGACGTTTGGCAATCGTGAGATGCTAAAACGTCTCACGATTGCCAAACGTCTCTGTCAAAGAAATTGATAATTATGTTGAAATAGTTTGCTAATTAGAGTTTTTTTAAGTTTAGTTAAATTAATAAGGGTTACGCGTTTATTAAAAAAAAAGATAAAGCCAGTCTTCCAGTTCAGAAATATTATGATTAGTTTAGGCCCAATTCTTAATTAATCCTCTAATTACAGCTACTTAACGCTTAAATGACAGGCTAATGATTCTGAGAAGATGAAATTTGGATTGGTTGGATCTATTATTGTTTGTGGGAAGTCATTAAAATTTTACTTGAAATATTGATCAAGCTTGTCTTTGATACTAGAGCGAAGGGGGACTGTCGACACTACTTGACAGGGAGGGATTAATGCGTACAGAGTCTGAATTCAGAGAACAGTTCGGTTGTGTGACTGTGAATAATAAAATCACAGTTACTGTTTACCACTGCGTTTTTATTGTTCACAGTCACAAAACAGAACGGTTCTCTGGCTCCAGACTCCGCACGTAATAATCTCTCATTGACAAGAGCAACTATCATAGGACAGTGAGGATTTTGCGAGAGATGATTATGTGCAGTTGCAGTCTTAAGGGACTATAACTTAAAAAGTCAATTGTTTGAGGCAATCACAAGCTTTGACAAAAGCAAGGTCACCAGTCAGGGATTCAAGGAGGAACGATCACAAGCAGGATGATCATGAGGGTGGGAGGGTTTCATGAGCTTGGAGGTTCATGCTCAAGTCGGATTGCAAGGTTTTGTAGCTTGCAACCTTCATGTACGTCAAATTTATTCAATTTGGATAAAAGGCAAGCTCACACATATTACATACTTAAGATTCAAACTCAAAACCTCTTGATTAATTTGTAGCAAAAACTCTCATCTGTCATTTTCAAGTGCACTTCATTGGAAAGTCAGCTCTTTTTTCCTCCCGAGATTAGGGTTCAGGCGGCGCTTTCTCCTGAGGAGCCTCCTTCCCCCCGCTCGGCGGGGGGTCTCCATTTCTCTGGTTAAGGAAAGCCTCTCTAACCCTTTTCTCTGGTTTCTCTCTATTTCTTGTGTGGTTTTCCTCTCATTTTTTCTGGTTTTGGCGGCATGCCTCCGTCAAAGTTGAAAGATCCCGGTTTTTTTGGGGGAATCTCTCACTCTAAGTCTTTCCTTCAAGCTCTAGCTGGATCTTCATCATCCTTTCCGGATTTGAAGCCGTCTAACTTTCGTGGTCTTCCTGCTCTGTGGGTTTCCGATGAAGAAATTAGGGCTTTAGCGGAACCTTTTAGGTTTTCCTTAGTTGGTTTTTTCCCGTCGAAACGTCCTTCTCTCGATGCGATCAGGAATTTTTTTTTAATTTGAAGTTGATTGGAGAGGTGTCTGTTACTGTTCTTGATTCTACCCACATTTTGATTAAGTTGGCAAATGATTTAGATTATTGTAGAGTTTTTTGCCACCGGTCTTACCTTGTTTTCAACTGTTTTATGAAAGTTACGAAGTGGTCACCAACGTTGGATATCGGTGTCGAGTCGCCGATCATCCCGATTTGGATCTCCTTTCCTAATCTTCGTCCCCATTTCTTTGCTCCGAGAATCTTGTTTGGCCTGGGGGAGTTATTCGGCAAACCCCTTAAAATTGACGAAGCTACGTCGGTTGGATCTCGTCCTTCGAATGCTCGAGTTTTAGTTGAATTAGATATTACTAAAACTTACCCTAAGCAAGTGTGGCTGGGCTCGGATTCGTTAGGGTATGTTCAAGAGGTGGTTCTAGATGAGTTTCCTCAATTTTGTGGTGTTTGTAAAAGTTTAGGTCATCTTTCTGGTAAGTGTAAATCGGTGGTTTTTACCGGTTTTCCTACTGCTGATGTTCATGCAGAAAACTCTGCTCCTTTAGGTGGTGTGAATGGTGATAAGAGGATTAAGGAAACTGTGGTTAATATTAATAAAGAAGATGCTGGTGTGAATGGCGATATGAGTGTTAAGGAAACTGTGGTTAATGTTACTGAAGAAGATTCTGAGGCTGTGGAGGTGATTTTGCCTTCGATTGAACATGTGGGGTGTTCTCCCGTTGTTGAATGACTGACTGTTTGAGTAAGTCTGCGGGCAAGGAGATTAGGAATCAGAACAATTGGTTAATTGATTCGTCTGAGGAGGAAGATTATTCTGAATCGTTTGACTCGGATAATGATTTTACCTTGGATCGCCTTTCCATTGCTACTCGGGGGAAATTCTGGGGGAGAGGTCGTCGTAGAAGATGATTTGGCGTGTCTTTTTGATGTTCGTCATGCTTTTATCCGCTGAATTGTTTTGGTTTGAACTTTCGTTATGCTGCGACGCGAGGCTAAGGGCAATGATGTGGTTGGAGCTCGCGTCCCGGTCGTTTTGCTAGTGGCAACCGTGGGTGTTGATTTGCTTACTGGATGGTCCGTGCGGGACGTCTTGGACGCTGGAAGCATCAACTGTGAACTGAGCCCGTTTTTAGCTTATAATACTCTAGATTTTTGATTTTTTGCCTTCTGCTTAGTAGGATTTTGTATCTGTAATGTTTTTTTTTTGGGTATTAATATATATGGTTAAAAAAAAAAAAAAAAAAAAAAAAAAAAAAACCAAGGTGAGTTGCATAATTTGGACAAATTTAAAATATACTCAAAATGAACTAACATGTTTATTTTGAAAACCTAAAAAATTACTCAGCATTAGTTTTTCACCCAACCAAATAGTTAAAAATATAAAATTACTGTATTTCAAATAAAGCTCACTCCAAATACAGTCAATGAAATAACCCTAAGAGAATTATTTGATTGAGAATTATATAATTTTAGAGAGAGAAGTTATGTAATAATAATAATTTATATGTCAAATTGTCTAGCTCTTGCAATTAGTGATGTGAGTCTGATTCAAAACTGAATAACAAGAAAAGTAAAATAAAGTATGGATTTAGAAATTGAATTCGCCGAGCCCATGCATTCATTAATGGGCCGCCGGCCCTGCAAAAAACTAAAATTAGATCAAGCTAGATGCTATTTTATTTGCATAATTGGTTGGTTAATTTCATAATTCTTTTTGTTCATGAATGCTTATGAAAAATCAATGGCAATATTGATAGATTATTCATATAATATTCTTATCTTAAAGAAAATTTATTGATTATAAGATTTATTTTAACCCAATTTTTCGAATATTTATTAATTGACATGTACAAAACGTGTAAAAATAAAAATTATTCACATATTTTGAGAAAATATTTACTGATAATGAAATGCCGATGTTTATTTATTCATGAGGGTGTGATCATGCCACCTATGATAGTATAATAATTATTAATTAATGGATATGTAATGCATTGAATTATATGAATTTAAAGTATTATGTAAAACAAATTTAAGCTAAAAAGGGTTGCTTAGTATAAATAAGCCATTTTGTGCTGATATTATTGTTCATGAAAATCCAACTCCTCTTCTTCCTACATCAATATAAAAATTTAAGCTAATGAAGAGAGCAAAGCTATCATAGCACACAAAAATTTTTACTCTTTATTCAGCCCTAACGCTAAGGCTTCATTGGGACAACTTTCTTAATGCGTTCTAAAATAGCTTTTTTGTATAAATTTTTTTGAACTAAAATTTTTGTACTAAAAAATATTTTAGAAAGCTATAAGAAAGCTGTCATAAATAAATTCTAAATTTGATATGATTATAGCTACTTCTTCCTCCTAATATTATTTCTCCCCTTATTTTGTTTTACCAATTTAAGGTCCTCTTGAATTCCAATAAGAGAGAAAAAAAATTTCCATAATTTTATTAATCAGTAAAAGATGTTGGCTTGAAATATCATTTCTAATATTTTAATGAGATTTGTCAAAATTGTTGTATTTAATTTAAGATGAATATAATTAAAATTTTAATTCATTTTAATGAATTACATTTCTTTTAAAAAAAATCAATAATTCTAATTTTGTGATCAACCCTAATAGAAATTTGATGAGAATAATCCATCCTAAATTTTTTTCTTATCAATAAAATTTGGATAATTTCATACAAAACATTCACATTTTAAATATTTAAAAAATAATAAGAAATTTACCTTTTCTTTATCAATTTTAAATCTCAATAAATAATTAAATTCTTAATCATTTTAATGTATGGCATAAACATATTTTAAATCAATTGATAAAAATTGATAATAGGAACAAAAACATGATGAAGCTTCCATGAAGGGTTTATTGGGTAAAAAGTCAACGTTTTTTTCAAAAAATAAAATAAAAGTACAGCCAAATATCACTACAAAAATAAGCATCTCGAGGCATTCGGATTAGCTAAAGAAGGCAAAGCCACTGAGAAACGATAATTACTTCACACGAACATCGCTGACCTTCTCTTCAAGTTCGCACGTGTTTTAGATTTTGAGGGATGGCCGGAGTTGTCCCATGCTAATATAAGCCTTCTGTGAAACACATCTACCTATCTAGTATCGAACAACAACGAAAAAAGGGGGTTCGAGTGCTCTAGGGTTTTCCTCTAGGGTTTGCCTCTCCGCTCTTTGGCCGCCTTCCGCCGCCTTGGAGGAGGACTTCGCCGCGATGTCCTCCTTGGATTTTCCACCCCTCTCATCCTCACCCTCCCTTCTTCCCACTTCTTCTAATCCTCTTGATTGGAAGTTTTTGCTTGCCAAAAAAACTCATATCCCTACTGAGTTCACCTCAAGCCTTGCCCATTTTCCTACCGCTAATGCAACTGCTCACTTTACGCAAGCTCAATATGAGGCTGGTGCCCCAGAATGGGGCTTATCTTTAGTCGGGTACTCCATTGGCCGACGGCCGTTCTACGAATCCCTCCTCTCCGCGATCAAGCGTACTTGGACCCTCAAAGGCTCGATCAACCTCCTCACGCTTGATGATGGTTTCTTCCTTCTCAAGTTCACTGCGGAGGAAGACTATGAGATGGCATGGTCCGGCGGACCGTGGTTTTTCCTTGGTAAGCCATTTATTTTGCAAAAATGGACACCTGATTTTGTCCCTGTACGTGAAGAATTCCCAAACATTCCTCTCTGGATAAAGATAAAGAACATGCCACTGTCTTGCTGGACTCCAGAGGGAATCTCAAAAATAGCTAGCTGTGTTGGTGTTCCTTTGGCCGTCGACGCCTTAACGGCAGCAAAGACCCGCCTGACCTTCGCCCGGGTTTGTGTACAGGTTTGCAGCATTGATCCCTTACCTGATGAAATCTACATTTCTGTGGACGGAAAAATCTCTCCTTTATCGGTTCTTTATGACTGGAAACCCATTCGCTGTACCCACTGTGGCTCCATCAACCACCCTCCTACCAGCTGCCCAAAAAATCCTTCCCCCCCTCCTCAGCACCTTTCTTCGGCTCGTGGAAGGAGCTCTAGTCGCAAGCCTCAGAAAACCCCTCTTCCCCGCCTTAATATTCCTAAACCTCCTAGCTCACAAGCTCCACCCCTTTTGCCTCCTCCAATTATACCACCACCAATACCTCCACACACATTTAATCTTATTCCCAATCTTAATTCCCCCTCGTCTGACCCCATTGTGGACCCCTCGATGATCTCAAACTCCACCCCCAATTCCCCCGCGCGCACCTCTCCCTTTAGGAGGCCCCCCCTCGTTCCAGCTCCAACCACTCTCCCTGAACAATTCTAAACAACATCAAATCCTGGACAATCTGAAAACCCAACCTCAATCCAGTAAGAACACAAGAGCCAAGCACGCCAAAAAGGCAACCACCCCCAATTCCAAGTCTCAATGACCCTCTCTCTCATGGCTGCTTGGAACCTCCGTGGGTTTAATAGCCCAGACAAGGTGCCTTGCTGCAAGCAATTTTCAAAAAAATATAATCTAGATATGCTATTTATTTTAGAAGCAAAAGTTTCTGCTGCTTCCTCGTCAGACCCTTGGTTCTCTGCAAATCACGATATTTTTCCTTGTGAAGCTTCTTTTGACAATTTTGCTTTATCAAACCCGGACACAATCTGGATCAAGTGGAATTCCCTCAAAGTGAATTTTATCCCTGTTTTTACCTCTACCCAGCTCATCCACGAGCTGGTCTATGTGGGTACTATCCCGACTTGCAATGTCTCTGTCATTTATGCTTCCAAAAACTTTGAAGAGAGACTTCTCCTTTGGGAGCAGCTCTTAAGTTTGGCTGATGGTATTGTGCTCCCGGGGATCATCTTAGGGGATTTCAACTGCTGTAGATACCCCCATGAGAAGGCTGGTGGTAATGCTATTGTGGCTAGCAAAATGACAGATTTTAATAATCTGATTTTCAACATTGGGGTCCATGAGTTGTCTTCGGTGGGACACTACTATACTTGGTTTAATCAGAGAGCTGACAAACCAATTCATATTAAACTGGATAGAGCCTTAGTCAATGATGCATGGCTGAGCACCTTTAATAACACCTGTATCTGGTTGGAGACCCACTTATATCTAATCATTCTCCCATCATTGTCCTCTCTCACAATAACATCATTAAAAATCATAGATTTCTATACAAAAATTATTGGAGAAACTTTCCAGACTTCTGGGACTGTCTGATCTCCTCATTCTCTCAGCATTATCGTAGCAGTCCTATCTGTGCTTTCTACTACAAGCTCAAAGATTTGAAAAGAAAGATTAAAACTAAGACTTGGGCTTCTTCCTCCCGCCTCAAGCAGGATCTGGATAACCTTTCTTTTGAGCAAAACCTGCTCCTGAGCCGCTTGCAAGATAATCCCACTGATCCTATTTTGAATGCCACACTTTCTTTTACAAACCGCTGCATGGCTGATATTAACCATGCTTGGACTGAGTGGATTTCACAAAGAGGGAAAGCTTCTTGGTTGTCTTGTGGTGAGGATGACTTAAAGTTCTTGTATGCTCGCATCAACATCAGACATAATGTAAATCTTATCAAATCGCTATCCACCCCGGATGGTATCCTCACCTCGCATCAGGAAATTAAAGAGGCGGCTATTTCTCATTTTCAAAATCTTTTTAATTCCTCTACCCTGGCTCCCAATGCTAGCCATTCTATCCCCACCGGCAACAGCATTTCGGTTGATCTTATTCAGAGACTTACCTCTCCGGTTACTGCTGAAGAAATTAAAAGCATTATCTTCAATGCCCCTGCTACCTCTGCCCCTGGACCGGATGGTTACACATTTGATTTTTACAAATCCTCCTGGAATGTTATTGGGAAGCAAATCTGTGATGTTGTTTTTTCTTTCTTCTCCTCCGGTTTCATGCCCCGGGAAGCTAAGGCGACAGCTATCACCTTAATTCCAAAAAAAACCCATGCTGATTGCATTTCAGACTACATACCTATCTCCCTCTGCAACACTTTTTTACAAAATAATTGCGAAGATTCTTGCTAACAGGATGAAAGTGATCATGCCTTACATTATCCATCCATCTCAAACGGGGTTTATTAAAGATAGATCTATTTCTGAAAACTTTATTCTTGCAATGGAACTGCTGGGGGATTTTAATCAGAAAGCTTCAAATAAATTCTTTTGTGCTAAGTTTGATATCCACAAAGCTTTTGACTCGGTATCCAGAGAATTTATCCTGAATCGTATGATTGCGAAAGGTTTTCCTCCAATTTTTATTTCTTGGATTAAAAACTGTATTACTGATATCTATTTCTCAATCGCAATTAATGTGGCATTGGAAGGTTATTTTAGCTCTTCTTCAGGCCTGAGGCAAGGATGTCCGCTTTCACTCTATCTCTTCAGCATTGCCATGGATGGTCTCTCTTCTTCATTTGAGGATGCTATCTCTGCTGGTACCTTCCTTGGTATTAATTCTGGTGAACTTCACATATCTCATCTTCTTTAAGCAGATGACCTGCTTGTTTTTGGCAAGTCTACCACTGATAATGCTCAATCTCTCATGAACTTGCTTTCCTCTTTTGCTGATCTTTCGGGGCTCAAAGTAAATCCTGAGAAAAGCCTTGCTTTTTTCTCTAAATATGCAACTGATGTTAATGAGATTTGTGGGATTCTTAATATCCCGCAAGCTCATAGCCCAATCACATACCTTGGTCTTCCCATTTTTACCAGAAAACTTTGCAAGGCTGACTTCCAGCCTCTGATGAATAAGCTATATGGACTTCTGGATGGTTGGAAGGCTAAATTACTATCATTTGCGGGTAGAATACAATACATGAAATTTACTATTTGCAATACCCTTGCATATTGGATTAGAGGAGCGATTATACCTAAATCTTGCTGTAAGGCTATCAATAAATTATGCTCAAGGTTCCTTTTCTTTGGGGACATCACCAAGAGGAAGCTTCACTTAGTTTCTTGGAGAGACACCTGCTCTCCAAAAGATTATGGCGGTCTGGGTATTCCTGATTTAAATGCTTTATACCATGCATTTGGTTGCTCATTGATTTAGCGATTTTTTAACAGTGAAGGTATTTTATTTGATTGGTGGAGGAACAAATATTTATCCCTCTGGAAACCTTTGCCCCAACGGACATCTGTACACTGGAAATTCATTTGTGGAGTTGCTAATTCTGTGAAAACTATGCTTAAGCTCTCTGTCACTGATAATTCTAAGCTTTCCTTCTTTTGGGACCCTTGGTGCAGTGGTAGATCAATTTATGACCTCTCTCTGGAGTATAACGATCTGCCTCTAAACTCTCCTACCTCCTCTTTTGAAACTAACAAGTTTTTGCTTAACGGTCACTGGAACATTCCCAGGGATCTTAATCCGGCTATTATCTCGGCTATTACTTCTATTCCCATTACGGATAAATCGGTTTGCTGCTGGAACCAGCTGGATAAACCTACCTTTAAGGTTTTCTTGAGGAATTTTTATGTGGGCTATTCTGAAACTAGCTGGCATCATTACATTTGGCATAAAATTTATGCCCTTCGTTTCTCTGCACATTCCTGGTTGGCTTTTTGTAATGGGCTCAAGACCGCTGATGCGTTGTTGCGACGTGGTATCCCAACTAATCCTAACTGTACCTTTTGCAATACTGTTCCGGAAACCACTTCACACTTATTTTTTGAATGTGAATACACATTTAAAATCCTTAAGCTTCTTATCCCCATTATGAGCAGCAATCTTTTAAGACATAACCTGAGACAAACTTTTGATACGGTTGAGGTATTAAATATCAGTAAGAACTGCAAAAACTTCTATTATCTGATGATATGTGCCTCTATTTATCATATCTGGAGGGCTAGGAACGACCGGATTATTGGAAATTCGATAGACTGTTATACTACTATTGCCTGGAGAATTAAGCGGGCTGTCAGAGGGAAAGTCATGAAATGGAATTGCTTACAAAATATTTATCATTTGCTGGAATGATTTGGAGAATTTGGATGTGGTGGTTTCACTGGACCTGGGATGCTCTATTGCCGGAATGTTATCTTCTCCTGTATGGTCTTTTATGGCAACCAGGATATGCTGTTTTGAAGGACTATGATGAATGCAACCTTCTTTTCTTCCCCTTGGACGGCCATTTCGGCAATCAGGGGAACCAGTCATCCGTCTGAATGAATTTTGCTGCCTGGGAGTTCTATCATGAGTGTTGCAACCTGAGTCCTTTCATCTTTTGTTCTATTCATCTTTCCATCCAAGTAGTATCTGTATTGTCTGTTTTTTTGTTTATTTCTGCAGCTGTGGCTGAAAGGTTGTATTTGTTTCTCATTTTTTATGCAGCCTTTTTGTTGCTGATAGGGTTTTGTTGACAACTACTGGTAAGTTGTGGTAGCTGTCAATTTTTTACTGTAATTCTTTTCTTTGAATGATATGGGCCTTGGCCCCAAATATTCCCCAAAAAAAAAAAACCTTCTGTGAAACAGCTTTTTTATCACTTTTTTTTTTGGGAAAAGTAAGGCAGAGCCCAAATTTCATTGAAGTAAGGAACTAGTTACATGTGTAAAACTATAACCAAAATTGTGAAGACCAAAAAGAAAATGAGCACCCAAGGTGCCAAAATTACACATGCATGCAAATAAGAGAGTAAAGCAGGAAAGTAGCTTAAGAATTGAAGAGCAGGTATTCCATCACGATCAGCATCAGACGCAAAATCCGAACAGGCAGCAGAGAAAACCTCCCAGAATTGGGAAGGAGCATAAGTTGGGCTCAGGAAAACAGACCGCATCCTCAATGAAGGCCAATCCCCGGTTGCCAATAATATCGTCAAATATGAAAATGTTGCAGAATTCGCCGTTCATGGGGGGAGGATGAAGACTGCACATCATCGCCCCCATCCACCCATAAAACGAACAAAAACCCAAAACAGAAACACTGGTTAAAGAACTTGAGCATAATAAGAAATCAGCCAGCATACCAGAAAATAGAGATAAGATGCAATAAAACCAAAAACATTTCAAACTTTCCCCCATCTTTTTAATTTGATAGCAACCACCTTATTAATCAGAGCTTGAATAGTAGTGATACTCCTAATCCGATTGGCAAATTTTCGTTCATTCCTCTCTCTCTCCAAATGGTGTATATATACAGCAGCCCAAAGCTTCAGCATATTAACAGATAAGCTACCAGCATTCGAGCTTCCAGAATTATACAGAAAATCAGAAATCTGATGTAAGTTTGGCCTCATGAGAAAATTACTAATAGAAGGAAACATATTGGCAATAATGCAAAAGGTATAGTCACACTCGAAAAAGAGATGGGACACAATTTTTGCACAACAGTGGCAAAATATGCATTGTGGGTCTACCTCAATATTTCTTTTCCTTAAAGCATCAGCCGTTTTCAACCCTCCAACAAAACATAAACAAGCATAGATTGAAAATCTTAAAGCACATCGTTTATGCCAAACCATATTGCGCTCCAGGTGACATCATTCTCAGAGCTATAAAAGTCCTGAATGAATAGACTAAATTTATGCATACCAGCATTGACCCAAGTGATACATTTGTCTCTACCCTCACAAGTTATAGAGATAGCGCAGAGATTTCATTCTGGAGGCTAGCATTGCAGTTGATAGGAATATTCTAGTTTTCCCCCACTATGAGGACATTTAAACGGGCATTATCCGGAAAAGAACCAGTAAGAGAGGGATAGTCTGCAATATCTTGAATGCACATGCCCTTAAACCAGTGATCCCAAAGTAAGCTAATGGGGCAACTCTCAGTTATGTTGAAATGAAAATTATGCTTGGCTTTAATAATAGTACTACAAATACTTTTTCACATAACCGAGACATTAAGTGAATGAGTTTTTTTTCACTTTTTTAAAGCAGTTTCTTACTTTAAATTTTTTGAAATGATTTTCTTTTTTTATAAAAACACTAAATTAGTAAGAAAGCTGTTACAAACTAAGCCATAATCACATTAACTAATTTGTTGTTTGATAGGCATCTTATTGGGGTTCTACTGTGCCAATTAATTTGTTATTATTTTGAAGGAGTTTAAAGGAATTGAGAAGATAGATAAAACTCTATTGTTAAATAGTTGTAATATTTTTTAAATCATAATGGGCTATAGGGTTTAGTTCGGGTCATTCGGGTTGATAGTGGGTTGGATTATAGTCTTCACTTTGACTTGTTTCATTAAAAAGTTGGGTTCTAGTCATTAGTTGTGCTAAAAAGATGCTTAAAAATAGTAAGAAACCTGTTAAAAATGAAACATAAATCAAACACTAAAAGTATATTTATTGATTCTCTCAAAACTATTTGGAGGATTGCGCATCCTTTAAATCTTATGTATTTATAGTAAAAATTAGTGTTTCAATAAAATAATTCTATTGAGCATAATATCACACAATTCTAATATCATTAAGTATATATACTTAAATAACTAAGAAATGTCGAATATTAAGGATATCAATGAGAGTCATAGAGTGTCCTAATTTCTCATCACAATGGTTAAAACACCTCATTAATATATTTTCATGTCATTCAATATACAAAGGAGAGAGAATTGAAGGGAGGACTTTTTTGAAGATAATTCAGAAAATTCAAGAGTGCTAGTCATTACCCAACATTTGGAGAACATCCTACATAAATTTTTTTGAAAATCAGGAAAAAAAAATAGAAATAATAACCAAAAGAAATTAATAGTTGAATTTAAAAATTAAAGCAGCTAGAAAGTTTTCTCAAACTACCCTTAAGCTTTATTTGGTGCAGCTATAGTTTTATTTGTGAAATAGTGAATGAAAAAACATAGCAAAAATTATTGAAATTGTGGATAAAAATATCTTAATGAAATAATATTTTTTCATTTAATTTCTTTTCTTGTCATAAAAATAATTGAAAAGGTTCTGTTTCCAAACAAGCCTTTATTTTAAAAATTGATCAATAATTTTTATATAATGTTACATTCAATTATATGCTAAACTTTTTGTGGGCGGTTTTTATTTGCAACTCTTTAACTTAAGATACACTTACATAGTTAGTTTATAATGAATTTTACAGACAGCACGTATTGCTTGTTAATTGGGGGTTTTGTCCACTGGTTTGCTTATTAATTAAGGTATGAATATCTTAACTGATTTAAGCGCTGGATTGATGTTATATTAGCGCACGTGGGCAATAAATATATTATATGAATATTTTTAATGTGCAAAGTCTATAACAGGCTCAAATGGATTAATACCTTCGCTCAATTTTTATTGAGATATTTAGAAAAAAACAAAATATCTGTTCTTCTTGAGAAGCAAATAGTTGGCATTATAGTAACAAAGTCCTATTCAGGGTCTAGAAATAAAATCAAGTTGCGCTGTTTCTGTTTCGACTGAAGGCAGATCCTGAACATATATTCGCATTTGCAGATAATTATATCATTATTTTCTGCATAAATTCTCTCTCCTTCTCTCTCCTTCTCTCTCTCTCTCTCGTCTTGCCTCTTCTATCGGAAATTAGTTATAACTGAAAAGGAGAGGAGAGAAAGAAAGGGGTATGTATTTGAAATCTTAAAATCAGCATTTGACTCGTTAAGAACTTAGTGACGTTTGGCAATTCTTGAGATGCTAAAACGTCCTCATGTCAAAGATTAATTTGATTTAATTATGTTGTTAAATAGTTGCTAATTTAGATTTTTTTTTTTAAGTTAGTTGAATTAATTAAGGGTTACGCGTTATTAAAAAAAATTGATAAAAGCCAGTCTTTCCAGTGTTTCAGAATATATTATGGATTAGTTTAGGCCCGTAATTCTTAATTTAATCTCCTCTAATTTAGCTACTTAACGGCTTTAAATGGACAGGGCTAATGATTTCTGGTGAAGGATGAAATTGGATTTCGGTTGGTTATTATTGGTTTTGTGGAAGTCATCGGATTCTTATTTGAAATATTGATTCAAGCTGAGAAGAGAGAATGGGGGGAGAGATAAAAATAAGAAGAGAATTGTTAGTAATGAGCTCATTTCTTTGTCTTGCGAGTATTTTGAAATATTTGCATCTTTGAAATACAAATGTAAAATAAACTGTTTTAAATAATTTTTAGGGTTGTTTCATTGGTTGTAAATAAGCTATGAGAATTGATCTTTTTTGTGTTTGGTGGTTGAAAACTTTCATCTTGATTTCAAGAATAGTACATTGGGATGGTGTCCTGGACAATGTAGATGTCAGGTATGATGGGTGGGCATTAGTATGAAGGATAGTATTTAAGGAGGGTTGGCTCCGATGCTAGAGCAGAGGGGGATTGTTTTTATGGAGAGCATTTTATAACGTGCGGAGTTTGAATTTTGAGATCGTTCGGTGCGTGACTATGAATAGTAAAACGTAGTTTACTAGTAGTAAATAGTAATTGTCGATTTTTACTCTTCACAGTCACAAACCGCCACCTGGCAATGTACCCTCAACTTAAGGGAAATTCTATAAGATGGCTAGTGAAGGCCTGCAATACATTCTAATGGTGCGAGATGCTGGCATTAAAAGAGAGCATAATACAAGTTTAAGTGTGACATAGAGAGGATGCTTTAGGTGGATGAAGTGTCCTTTTTAACCTTAGAGATAGGTACGAAATGAGGCATATAACGTGAAAAGGTTGGGTAGCTCCATAGAAGATAAGATTACGAGGGAGTCGCCTTAGTGGTTTTGGTCACATAAAAAGGCGGACCTTCGATGACTCCGGTTTAGGAGAGTAGAGGTATTTTAGATTTGACTGTGTTAAAAAAGGTATGGGGTAGACC
>NW_021586447.1:548834-565924 GCF_001605985.2 Dendrobium catenatum
TAAAAAGACTTGGTTAGAAAATATTAGGAATGACCTTTCTTTATTAGATTTAAACGAGAATTTGACTTTTAATAGGACACAATGGAGAAAAAGGATTCATGTAGCCGACCCCACGTAGTGGGATAAAGGCTTGATGTTGTTGTTGTAATCACAAAACCGAACGGTTTTTTGGATCCAGACTCCGCACTTAATAATCTCTCCGGTTGACAAGAACAACTATTGTAGGGGAGTGAGGATTTTGCGAGATTATTATGTGCAGTTGCAGTCTTCAAATAATTCAGGGTTTCAAAGAGGAATCACAAGCAGGATGATCATGATCAAGGAATTCAAAACTGGATATCAAGAAAAAGTAAAATAAAGTATGGATTTAGATTTGGTATTAACCGAGCCCATGGATTAATGGGCCGCCGGCCCAGCAAAAGCAAAATTTAGATCCCTATTTTGTTTACATAATTAACTGGTTAACGGTATCCACCTTAGTTGTTATAATTTCATGATTCTTTTTGTTCATGAATGCTTATGAAAAATCTAGATAAAGAAATTCTAACCAAAATTTCTAAAATTTGGATGAGAGATGCAAAAATTGTTGTATTTAATTTAAGATGAAAATAATTAAATTTTAATTCATTTTAATGTATTGTATTTCTTTCAAAACAAATTCAATAATTAAAATTTTGTAATCAACACTAATAGATATTTGATGAAAATAATCTAACTTAAGAGTTTTTCTTATAAATAAAATTTGAATAATTTCATACAAAACATTCACATTTTAAATATTTAAAAAACTAGTTATTGAAAAATTTACTTTTTTTTTCTTTATAATTTTAAACCTTAATAAATAATTAAATTCTTAATCATTTTAGTGTATGGCCTAAACATATTTTAAATCATTAGATAAAATTTCCTTAAAAATTGATAATAGGAACAAACGCATGATGAAGCTTCCATGAAGGACTTATTGGGTAAAAATTCAACGTTTTTTTTCGAAAAAAAATAAAAGTACGGCCAAATATCACTTCAAAAATAGACACAAATTAAGCAGAAACGTTAATTTTTACTTCACACGAACGTCGCTGACCTTCTCTTCAAGTTCGCACGTGTTTTAGATTTTGAAGGATGGCCGGAGTTAGTCGCATGCTAAGATAAGATAAGCTTTCTCTGCATCTATTTTTTAAAGCATTTTTTTAGTATAAATTTTTTTAAATGAAAAATTGTTATTAAAAAACTGTTTTATAAAATAGTAAGAAAGCTGTTCCAAATGAAGTCATAATCACATTACATAATTTGTTGTTTGATAGGCATTTTATTGGGGTTATATTGTACCAATTAATTTGTTGTTATTTTGAAGGAGTTGAAAGGAATTGAGAAGAGAGAGAAAACTCTATAGTTAATAAGTTGTAATATTTTTTAATCATATTCGATTATAGGGTTTATTTCGGGTCATTCAAGTTGATAGGGGGTTGGGTTCTGATCATCACTTTGACTTTTTTTTTAACAAAGAACAAAAAACTTTATTAAAATCATAAAAGGAGTACAAGAAGCATAGGAGCGAAATGAAAAAAAAAAAAGCAACAGAAAATACAAGGGAGTTACAACCCAACAGGCTCAGTAATTGGCCAAGGCTTCCAACTACACCGAAGCCTGGCTCAGACCATCCAATTTAGAGCAGAGAGCAGTAAAACACGAAGCAACCAACCCAACCGAGCAAGAAATCACCACCAAAGGTTGCCACGAGCCATGACTACAGATTAGTGAGCCCCAGCCACATCATTGTCCAGCAAACCAGACGACCAATAGTAAATTTAAATCGAAGCTACAGTGAACCGGCAACAACCAAAAGCCAACCAATGCAAAAACCAACCACCATTGAGAAGCAACAAAGACAACCGAGAACAACAGCACCAACCCACAAATTATTTCCTCCCACGTTTACCACTTTACCCCTCACACGAGAGGAAATAGAAACAATAGGACAATCATTCTGTAAGGGAAAAGAAACCCCAGGTTCATCATCCACACTAGCTTCCGAAGTTGAATTGGATAAGCATTAAAGCCAATCAAGTTGCATCCTAACATTCTCTCCCAAATTGGCACCCACATGAGAAACCAACGCCTTAGGTCATAATAAATTAACAGGGACCTCAATAAAATGACCAATTATAGTTGGCATAACTGGAGAAGTAAAAGTAGGAACAACACTAGATCCCTCACTCACTACACCCGAAGGTGTAACCAACATATCCCCACTCAAATCAACTGAAGAGCAAGGCATCCGAGACCCAAGGGAAAGCTCATTAGGGATGCCAGACGCACCAGAATTATCCACAGCCACACAAGGCACCACATTACCATTTAAAAAGCACGGTTCAGACACAACATCCACCACAGACAAAATAGGATAAGAATTAACAGCACAATCCAAAAGACCACCAACACTAGCACAAGCCCAAGGGACCTGAATAAAAGGTAAGACCCCAACCACAATATCCTCAGAACCCTTCACAGTGGACCTAGCGGCACCAACCTCATCAACAAAAATCACATTATTCAACGAATTAACAGGAAAAGGGTTAGGAGAAGTGTAGCATCATCCTCAAGAATACCAACGTCACAACCCAATCCCTGTACCTCAGGCACCGTCATAGAATCAACAACAACATTTACAACAATAGAGGGGACTAAATTAGAGCTCGGATTAAGAGTAGCATTAGAGGAGCCAGGATGACATTTATCTGGAACATGACCAATACACTTACATGACGCACAAAAGAGGAGAAATTTGTCTAACACAACCTCTTGCATATACCCAAAATTTTAGACCCTAACCATACCTGATTAGGATAGGATTGAGTTATATCAAGCTCCACTAAGATACGAGCAATAAAAGACTGTGAACCTATAGAAGTAGCTTCATCAATTTTCAACGGTTTGCCAAAAATAGCGCCAAGGCCATGAAGAACATGGGGGTGTACAAATGGGGATGAAGATGAGGAAAATAGATCCAAATCGGTATAACAGGCGACTCAACACCAATGTCCAAGCAAGGAGACCACTTCATTAATTTCATATAGCAGTTGAAAACAAGATAAGATCTATGACAAAAAAACCATACAATAGTCTAGGTCATTAGCTAATTTGATCATAATGTGAGAAGGATCCAGCAAGGTAACAGAGACTTTGCCATTTAGCTTTAGGTTTAAAAAAATATCGAATGGTGTCGAGAGAAGGCCTCTTAGAAGGAAAAAATCCAACTAAAGAAAATTGAAATGGGGAAGCCAAAGCCTTGATTTCCTGGTTAGAAATCTAAAGCGAGGGCATGCCATGGAATGTAGAAGTCCGTAAATTCAAAAAGAAGAAGAGGAAGAAGAACCAGCGAGTGCATCTAAAAACAAACGAGAATGAGAAACACCCCCCAAGAAACTGGGGTCACACAACTTATTCGGAGCCATACCGGCATCGCCGGAGAGAAAATGATCAAAACAACTGAGCAAGCACCAAAACAATTAGGATATAAAGAGGAGAAAATTTCTCTGGAATCCAGGAGAGCAACCGGTGGGGAAGCCCCAGCGGGGCGAGGAGAACCCCCACACAGCCCAGCAAAAGAACCATAGCAGAGGGAAAGAGCCCTAAGGATCGGGAGTTCATGTACTAGTTATTAGTCATCACTTTGACTTGTTTCATTAAATGATTTAGATTCTTGTTATTAGTTGTGTTAAAAAGGTGCTTTAAAAAACAGTAAGAAAACTGTCACAAATAAAATCTAAATCAAGCACTAAAAAATACATTTATGAATCTCTCAAAACTATTTGGGGGTTGAGCATCCTTCAAATCGTATGTGTTTATAGTAAAAATTAGTGCTTTCAATAAAATAATTCTAGTGAGTCTAATATCACATAATTCTAATATCATTAAGTATACTTAAGAAATCAATGGAAGTCATAGAGTATCCTAATTTTTCATCACAATGGACAAAATACACCATTAATATATTTGCATGTGCCATATTTCATTATACCAATGAGAGAGTGCTTAAGGGAGGACTTTATCGAAGATAATTCTAGAATTCAAGAGTGCTAGTCATTACCCAACATATGAAGAAATTGTTATGTGCGGAATCTGGACGTAGCTTTTCGTTTGGACTCAATCACGTGAAGACATGTGAATTTTCTCTCTTACACATAGGATGCATACAAAAGAGAAAAAAATATATTTGTTTTCACGTGATTGGAGTCCGGATCCTGACTAATATGTTTTCCAATAGTTGCCATAATTTGGGGACATTTGGACAAACCTATGGCTTTATAAAATTTGATATTATTTGGTGGCATAGGTTACACCTAAAATTCATTATTTGCCATCAACCAATGCCAACTCATGCCATCAATCAACACTAATGCTGACGCAAACTATCCAAATCATCACTTGAAAACTTTTTAACATAAAATTTTAAGTTAAATCAAAGTGTTTCCTTAAAATTTTAAAAAGGAAATATTACAAGTAAATATTTTACATCAAGAAAAATAATTTCATATGACATTATACCAATATGGGCATCTTCTAGATTCTGTGAAAAACCAGCTTCAACGGTGTCTTCTATTTTTTTTTTAACCAAACAAAACCTCAGTATGTATAATATTTTGAGCAAGAATGCTTCATTAAAATTTGATTGAAAAACACAACGTTATCAATATTGTAATTTTTTTTATAAAAAAATGTGGTTATTATAAAACTGTCGCGGAGAAAGTAGGTTTTTTGAAACTACTGTAAAACGTAGTTTCATGGTACAACAATTTATTGGAATAGGTGAAAAGTAGCGACCAAACAAAAATTGTGGTTACATTTTGAAAATCAATACAATGAGAAAGTATTATCAAACGAAGTCTTAGGCTTCGTTTGGGACAGTTTTTTACTGCTTCTTAAACAACTTTTAAGTATAAAAATTTAAAGTTGCTTTAAGAAGCAGAAAGAAAGCTGTCCCAAGCAAAGCCTTAGAGTCTGTTTGGGACGATTGATGCTTTTCGTAAAAGGTTATTATAATGTTATAATGAAGAAAATATCTTTCTTCAAAGCTACTGTAAAAACAACTTCCTAATAGCAAAATTTCTAAAAGCAACCAAAAAGCAGCGCCGAACAAAAATTATAATTGCGGTCAGAAAAGCAAAGGGTTAAGAAAGTTGTCTCAAACGAAACCTTATTTTTATTTTCCTTATTTTCAATTTAAAATATTAAAGGGTCTTTTTTCATATATTGCATGGTTAAATTTAGACACTATTTTGATAGAAAGGATAATTAATCAAACAAGCTTTGTAGCAATAGTAGTAAGCATGCTTATCTTATTGGACACAATGTTAATTTGTCTTATATTTTAATTTTTTTTTTGTAATTTATTCAACTAGTAATAAAAAATAAATTTATTAATAATTTAATATTAAGGATTTTTTATTATTTTAATATATTTCTCTACCGCCGCGAATATTCCAGGACGCAACAAATATAATATTAAGGATTTTTTATTATTTTGACAAAATAAGCCATGAAACATCATCGCAAGCTTTTTTAACATACAAATGTATGCACCATAATGTTCCTTAGCATTTATCTTTCTTTGCAAACATTTTTTGTTTCTATCGCTAACAGCTCAAAGAAAATCTGAAGCAGTTTACAATTTCATTTTGATGAATAATCTCTCTCTCTCTCTCTCTCTTCCATTTCATGAAAACCTGCAATAATATGAATATCTTAGCTATTAAATATTGGAATATGGTTACAAAAAGGTTAAAATTACAGAGAAAGATATTGAAATTCCATAATTTATATTTTACCTAAACAAAATTGAGATTTTATGCATTTAAGTACATAATTATTTATTTATTTATTTTGATTAATATACACTATAATAGTACTGTAATATTCTCGCAAATGAATAATTTGCAGACGATAAGTTAATAACTTTGTCAAATGGAATGGAAAAGCAATATCAACATTAAGATATTCAGGTATACATGTTTTCTTCAGGTATACATATTTTATTAGGATTTGAATTGACCCATTTAATAAATATGTCAAATTCATGTTAACCGTTGAACCGGATGTAAACTCTTTTTATTTCTGTAATATTCTCTGATAATTTTCTACATGAAATAATTTTCTTCCTGAATAAAATTTAATGGATTTAGTTATCCACGTAAGGCTTGACCATTTCTCGAGCAAACAAACAAATTTGTAAAAAATAATAGCAATTAATGCTTCCCACGCTTACATAATTCATTTATTTTTAATAAATTAGGAAATAAATAAATAAAGCCTTCTATATGTATAACAAAAGGTGATCGAGTCATAAGTCATAATAGATATGCTGTTTAGAAGAGAGACATTTGACATGCTGTCTTAGACTTCATTTACAACAATTTTATTACTCTTTTTAAAATAATTTATTTTACATATATATATATATATATATATATATATATATAAATTATATATATATATATATTATATATACTTGTTTAGCGACATCACCATTGAACCTCAACGAGTGTTTGCAGTGGCCGGGGAGTCCCAACCTCCCCCCCCTAACCCGAACGCCAAATTCAGCGCCATTTTACGCTAGTGAGAATGTAGCACCATTTTTGTCTTCATTTCTTCGGGTTGGGAGTGGATTAATTCTTTTCTTGATGTAAAAATATATGTTTCGGTGGAGAAAATTGTTGCATTTTAAAGCATTAATATAATTTTTTGTAATAAAATGAGTTTTTGGATTGGGAGAATGATCTAAACAATCTTTTTGAGTGCAGAAACTTATATGACAATTGAGGGGTAATTTTTTTTAACAAAAAAATCTTTAGAAATAGTAAGAAATAATCAATAAGCTCATTTGGGACAGCTTTTTCCACGGTTTCTTAAACAAATTTTTAATTAGAATTTTTTTTATAACTAAATATTTTTCTTAACTAAAAAGTTGTTTAACAAAGCTTAAGGTAATCCCCTCGAAAACGATAATATATATAATATATATATATATATATATATATATATATATATATATATATATTATATATATATATATATATATATATATTATATATATATATATATATATATATTATATATAATATATATATATATTTAAAATTAAAAAAATTTATTAATAAAGGGAACGGTTACAACTAAAGAAGGTAAACTATAAAATGAAAAGACAAAATACATTGAAAGTGAGTAGTTGGGCTCAGTATTTGGCCAAGATCTCCAATGTCCCAACTCGCACGGGCCATCCATTAAGATGATAAGAGCGTTCAGTATACGACCCACAACGAAATGCACCAAAGGTTGCCACCAGCAAAAAGAAAGGGCACGAGCCCCGACCACATCATAGCCCCAGAACAAACCGGAAAAAAACGGCGAGGACATAGTAAGGCATAATCCGAAAAACACAGCATTTGTATCACAAAACAACAAATCCTCAACGTCTTCGACAGCCCCTCCCACGGCCCCTACCACGTGAAGCCTTCGAACGACCAACATTAACACGAACCAAAGAAAAATCATTCCCCGGGTCAGAGCCCCCGCAAAAATCCGATGACAAGAAACCAAAATCCGACTGCTCAGATTCAAAATCATCATCAGAAGATCCATGCACCCAATCCATTTGATCCGACCTATTAAAACTCAAAGAATTCACCAAATTGATCGTATCAACCTCATGAACCAGAACATTGACAAACTGAGTAGAGCACTTTGTAGCCTCACTAAACATCTCCACTGGCACATTCACAACAATATTAATATCATCAACAACAGGTAAAGCTAAATCACCAGGCGATACAACAGGGTCAACCGAATCACACCCAGGAATTGAAACAACACCAACATCAATATCCCTCGAAAACGATATGAAAAAAAAAAAAATAATAATACATATTCATGTTACCATGCATCACCCTCTCCCTTCCATTTCGTCAATCAAAATAATTCATTAATTGAACAAAATATCACATCAATTTCGACAAAGAAATATAAAAATCAAATCATTCATATACACAGCCTGTTAGGGGTGATTGCATGCAGCTTTCTTAAAAGCTAAAGTGAAGAATTAGATTTTTTTTTTTCCAAAAGAAATCAGACAACAGCTTCTTCAGAGTCACCATATTCTAACAAATATGATTCTCAAACGCAGCTTTCATCACATCTGAGAGCTTTCTGAAACGCGAAATAGTAATTAAGAATCCCCATCCGATCCGATCCAGTAGCATTCAAACCTCTCTGGGATCAACAAAAATGGAAGCTCCAGGCACAGACCTCGTCCAGTCCCCAACGACAGCTCCATCTCTATACTCATCATCCAATCTCTTAACGCACCACAAATCCTCCTCAAACGATAAGCTCCTCCAATACGGTATACCCTTCACCAACGGCTCCGCCGCTGCCACCTCCGTCGCCACCACCCGGCAACCTCCCTCCCTCGCCATATTATGCGCATTCCTGCACAACACCCTGAGCATCTTAATGGCCTCCGGCCCCTCCCCTCCAATCCCGTACAGAAAATACCCACCAAACGGGCTGAACAAGTCCGGCACCGACGGTATTCTCAGCCAAGGAACCGCCTTGTCGACAGCTCGGGTTGTCCAAGCCACCCCCTTTTTGAGCCGGGGGACGCCGCGGAGCTCGAATTGCAGAAGGGAGCTGGAGTCCCAAACGCTGAGGACTGCCCATGATTTGGGCGGGCGGGTCAGGAAATGGTGGATGGTGGTGTAGGAGAAGGATTGGGTCGGGTAAGCGAGGAATGTGCCGAGGGAGAGCGGGTTGTTGAGGATGGAGTCGATGTCGCGGGGGAAGAACTCGGTGGTGGAGAAGATGCGGCGGTAGAGGGATTCGGCGGAGGAAGGGGGGAGGTGGAGGAGAGTGGTGGAGGAAGGGAGGGGGAGGCGGTGGCCGGCAAAGACGGGGTGGACGAGGATGCGAGGGGTGCGGAATTTGGTGTAGTTTAGGTGGTGAGTGAAGAGGCGGAGAGAGGCTAAGTTGCTTTTGTCGGTAGCCATGTACGAGTACTCGGCGTCGTTGGAGCGGAACCAGTCTTCCAGCCGCTTTACCAGTTTCAGGCCGATGCCCATTCTCCTGTCAAGACATTTTTTTTTCTCTTTTTGTCAGATCAAAGAAATAAAATGATTGTTCAGCTTAATTAATGATCTGTTTTGTATTTTTTTTTTCTTTCAGATAAAATCAGTCAATAATTTTCTTAGAGATACACAGCTTATCTTGGCCTGTTGGTTGAGAGCTTATGCTTCAACTAAGAGATCCTGGGTTCGAGTCTTTGTGTATGCATGGTGTGTGTGAATTTGCCTTAATTGGCCTAAATGTCCCAAAAAAATTTTCTTACAGATATTAAATTTCAACGAATATGATTATGCAAATTTTTTAAGGAGAAAAAATTTGAAAAAAATTGGAGTAACAAATAGTATAAAACTGTTATAATCATTGAAAAAATAAAAAAAAACACTGAAATTTAAACGAAATCAGTGAAGAAGTAACGAATAAATCATTAAAACTTACCAGGAAATTAAGAAAAAATTGGCTAAAATCATCAAGTTTATTGGAGGAAAAATTAGATTAAATTACAAAAAATATTTTTAAGAAAAATTTAGCATGAATAAACTCCAAGAACATCTGAATCCAATCTAAGATATGAAAACTGCTGAAAACTGCAAAACTGAGCTTATGTGATTGCAGTGAAAGGAAATCAAAATCAAACTTCAGATAACAAAAAGGATAAATTCACAATACATCGAAATATTGAAAAAATCATGCACACGTACCGGTGAGACGGAGATACGCGGAGGCCGAGGATGTAGGCCGCCTTTGTAAATATCGGGACCGCCTCGCCGGCGGGCATGCCGCCACCGGCGGAGCTGCGAGGAGTTGTCTTTCCGCACGTGATCGTCTTAACACAGCCGCGTATAACGCCAACGATCTCCCCATCGCCCCGCCCGCATGTTTCCGCAACCTTTTTAATTTGTGCGGAGAAAACAAACCCAAGTTAAGAGAGAGTGTGCGAGAGAGTGACGTCAAAAGGAATTGACTGAAGAGAAAGTCTCGTAAGAAGACGAAAGATTGAATCTTTCCATACCAGCATGAGAAAAGCCGGCGAATTACGAACCCGGCAGACAGGATCGCCGAGGTGATCCATGAACAGAGATACGCCGCCGCTTGGACTCACATCGCACATCCGGTCCACCGCTTCCGCTCCGGTCCGGTCTTTCTCCGCCTCGTATTCCCTCACCACCACCTCTACTTCTCTCATCGTCGCTAATTCACGATCGATCAGTCAAAGGCGCTCTTTTTACACTAACAGAGCCGTCTTCTTCTTCTTGTTCGATCGATCTGTATATTAATTTTTTTTCTACTGGAGTGTGTGAGGTGTAGGAGGGAATTTCTTGATGGCGAGCTGCGCATGATTGGGTAACGCACAGGGGTATTTATACTTGCTTTCTTGGTTAAATGTTTCATCTCGATCTCTCTCCCATTCCTGTATCTCTCTCTTCCTCTCTCTATCTTCCAATACAGTCGTTTTCTTCTCTCTCTAGTCTGAGCGGATAAATCATTATTCAAATCCATGTACTTGTTGAAAATGATGACCTGCTCAGAAAATAAGGGCGCAGCGGCTAGTTAACGGCGGAACTAGAATTTTAAATAAAATTATTAATATAATGGTTTATATCTAATTTTTAAAAAATAAAATTTTATATTACATAATTATATAATTTTTTTGTCAAATCTGAAAAAAAATGCTTTTCATCATCTGAAAAAAAATATATACTTGTTACGTCCTGAAGTATTTGAGGACTCGCTAGAGAAATATAAAGTTTAATGTCTTAGTGTTATACGAAAAGCCGACATGCAGACACGAGAGAGGGTTTATTATTTACTAGAAACGACAAGATTTTTACGTGGAAAATCTCTGAAAAGAGGGAAAAATCACAGGGCCTAACCCAATTTGAATGAATCCACTAGTATTTCAGTTGATTACAAATGAGGCTCTTTCTTGGGGGAAGACCTTAACTTGATGTACATCATAGTATATTACATGATGAGAATACAAAGAATCACTATTGATGTATTTTGTTCGGTCTGAAGGATTGTAGTCGGGGTGCGACGTAAGTTGGAAGAACTGTAGTTGGCAGGCGACGGAGGTCGGAAGGATTTTAGTCTGTGGGCGACGTAAGTCAGAAGGACCATACGTAGTCGGCGGGCAAAGGAGGTCGGAAGGACTATAGTCGGTGGACGACGTAAGTCCGAAGGACTGTAGTCGGCGGGCAACAGAGGTTAGAAGGACTGTAATCGGTGGACGACGTAAGTCAGAAGGATCGTAGTCGGCGGGCGACAGAGGTTAGAAGGACTATAGTCGATGGGTGACCAATGTCAGAAGGACCGTAGTCGGCTAGCAACGGAGGTCGAAATGACTGTAGTCGATGGACGATGTAAGTCAGAAGGATCGTAGTCGCCGGACGAAGAAGGTTAGAAGGACTATAGTTGGTGGGCGACGTAAGTCGGAAGGACCGTACCCTTGCGGGTACTGATCCCTATATTTTGATATTTTTCTGCTTTCGGGTGATTGCCTGGAAGGGTTATAAATGTTATGGGTTTTACCTATGGGATTTTAGCCTCTGTTGGGTTTGTTTTAGCGGAAACAGGTATCCGTATAACTGCTACACTAATGAGTATTTTAAATTGTAGGGTTTTTGTAATCTCGGGATCTTTGCTATTCCATTAGTCTCTATTTTATATTTCAGTAACATTTTTTTGTCTAATTTTTGCTCTAGTACCCTTGCTGGCTTATTTTGCAGGTTTTTGGAGCTACGAACTCGTTTTGTGCAGAGAACATGTGAGGTTCGTAGGGACATGCTGAAGGTGATGACTATTTCCCTTTACTTTTTTGATCATAGAATGTTATTAGAATTTTGTGTAATTTTGGTTAGTAGAGACCTCCGGCTCCTAGGTTTCTTTTTGATTTTGATTGTAGCTCTTCCGAGCAGTAGCGAGCTAGAGGAACCTTTAAGGAATGTGCAATTTTTCCCAATTATTAACGCGTAGGCCCGTAGGTGGGTTTTAACCAAAAAAAAAAGTCAGAAGGACCGTAGTCTGCAGGCAACAGAGGTTGAAAGGACTGTAGTCGGTGGGTGACGTAAGTCAGAAGGATCGTAGTCGGCGGGTGACGGAGGTCGGAAGGACTATAATCAGTGGAAGATGTAAGTCAGAAGGACCGTAGTCTGAGGGCGATGGAGGTCGGAAGGACTGTAGTCGGTGGACGACATAAGTCAGAAGGACTGTAGTCGTCGAGAGACGAAGATAAAAAGGATTGAAGTCGGTGGGCGATGTAATTTAGAAGGACCGTAGTCGTCGGGTGATGGAGGTTGGAAGGACTATAGTCGGAGGGCGACGTAAGTTAGAAGGACCATAATCGGCGGGCAACAGAGGTCGAAAGGACCTTTGTTTGATGACGAAGGTCAGAAGGAGCGTAGGGTAGAAGTCCAACAATGGACAGAAATCCAACCTCAGATAGATGTCCGACATCGAGTGGAAATCTGGCGACGAGCGGAGGTCCGACGTCAGGTAGAAGTCCAACAATGGACAAAAATCCAATATATGATAAATGTCCGGCATCGGGTGGAAATCTGGCGACGAGCGGAGGTTCGACGCCAGGTAGAAGTCCGACGTCAGTCGTGGGCCAGGGAGAACTCCGACGTTAGATGATATTCTGGCAAAACTCCAGAGTCACTTGGAGATTAAATAGAATTCTTGCTTCAGGGTGAAAATCTGGCGACGAGCGGAGGTTCGACGTCAGGTAGAAGTCTGACATCAGTCGTGGGCCGGGGAGAACTTCGACGTTAGATGATATTCATGCAAAACTCCAGAGTCACTTGGAGATTAAATAGAATTCTGGCTTCAATTGGAGATCAGGTAGAGTTTCGGCATCACTGGAAAGTCGGACAAAATTCTGGTGTCAGTTGGAAGTCGGGTGGAATTCCGGCACTAGTTGGAAGTCGGGCAGAATCGCGATGGTGGTCGAGGAGGAGTTTCTTCCCTCATACCCTTCTCTTTTTCTTACTTGGGTCCCCTTTCAAGGGAAATGAGGGGTCTATTTATAGATTTATGGAGTGGCATGACCCGTAAATAGGTGAGATATCAGGGGTAAATAGGGAGTGGTTGGATGGACGACCGATATTGAATCCCTTGATCGTGTACAGTTCGTCAGACATTTGAAGGTCTTAATGTGTTGGAATTCGACGAGCTTGGGCTCGTTGGGTTTGTCTCGTCGAGCCATTCGATTAGACTATAAGCGCATTATGTTTGGAAACCGTTTGGTAACTCAAATTATGGTTCAAACTTTCCGACAGCGCTTCAGGTCCTTGATTTATACTTATTTGGGCTCGAATTGAGTCGAATTTGGTGTCGTTGGGTTCGTATTTTCGAGACGCTCAATTTGAATATAAGTTTGCTAAAATCGGAGTTGTGATCCCAGATTTAATTTTTGAAGTTTCCTACTTGATTTTTGCCTCAAGATTCATGCCCGATCAAAATAATTTTTTGCTGACATATCAATACCAATTTACTTAAAGAAATATCGGGCATTATATGAGAATCCATGAAATTCTAGTTTTTTTATTTATTTATTTTTTAATTTTACTCATGAAATTCTAGTTCTTTGAAACTCTTAAACTTTAGGATTTTTTTAATAATACTTATTATTTTATAAGAGATTTTATGATTAAGCTTGTTTATATATGAGCACTTCTAGGATGGGTGGGCTCTATAGAAAGTTATATCATTGAGATACAATTATGAGGCTATTATATTAAAACTAACAAAAAAATTTTATGATTAAGACTTTGGACTATTAGAATTTGACTGATTACTCATTTGAAGAATAGTTGTTCAGTGCATTATGAGTGTAATGATGGCTTATATAGGGGTGGGTTGATTTGATGCATTCTCAGTGTATTGTGTTTCTTTTGCACTGGTTTTTAAAAAAAAATTAGCATTTGTTTGCACGAAAATGAAATACAGTGTAAAATTTTGATGCATTTAAAATTCAAAATTAAGTTTTTTTTTTTTTTGTGAATTCAAAATTGACCATATTGCAAATGCATTGCTCGTTCCCGCTATTCCTGTTACCCATTGGATGCTGGTTGCTGCCCAAACTCGCCACTATCATCATCATCAGATGCATCACCAACCACTATTGTCTGGTTCGCCGGCAGTGGTGCTAGGTGAAGCTCCCGAATATGCTTCAAGCCTTTGAGTTCTCTTGAGTCTCTAGCCCATGACTCAATACTGTTTAAAGTCTAATCCCCCTTGATTTTTTTTTTTTTCATGATGAAATTTTAGCGTCACTGACTCACTTATAACTATTGCACCCCTCTCTTTAATCTGTGTGTGTGATGGATCTTATTTCAAAACAAGGATGCTAAACCTTATATCTGTCTGCCACTGTGAATGTTCCAGCATGCAATAATCTTAACCCATAGTTTGTTTATATTTTAATAAGATTGTAAGTAATGATAATTTAAACTCAACAAATTTAAAGAAGATAGTTTTGAATTGTAAGTATTGAGATATCTATAAAGAAAATACATATCAAAGTGTATTAATCAATTTTAGCTATTTTTATTATGATTTTGAAGGCTCCATATTCAAAGTATAGTCCTTATGCATCGAGTATGGAGAGCATCCTGATTCAGCACTAAGATATCGCCAACTTGTGGCTATAATTACCCAAACTGTGCTTCAAATGAATATCAAAGAACTGAATATCTCAAGATTTCATTTCTTCTCAATTTCTTGTATTAATAAGGATTCAAAACTCCCTTCCACAACTTTTTTCATGCTCCTTTTGCACGAGATTTTTGTCTTCTGGAAAGCGATAGAAGGGATTTTTTTTTTGGGGATTCTCAGGCTTATATCTTCAATATTTATAAAGTATTTTAAATACTGAGATTTTGAAAAAGATAATAAAATTAAAGTTATCCATTAACTCTTTAAGAAAGATCAAAATAATCTTCAACTATATTAAATGATTATTTTGATCCATCAGTCCTATAAAGAGGAATCAAAATAGTTTTATTATGAAACTATTTTAATTCATTTTTAAAAATTTGAGGGATCAAAATAATCATTTAATATAATTGGGGTCATTGTGATTATTCATAGAGTTAAAGAGAAAATTTTGACCCTTTTCGATCCCTTTTGAAAATATTAGTGTTTTTAGACAGAAAGGAAAAGCTAAATAATATTTTGAAGTATTTTAAATGTACGGTTTAATTCAATTATGCTGTATTTAAAAATTGATAGATTTGATCAATTTTTAATTTTTAAATACACTATAAATTCATTGCCATTGCGGCCATCGCCGGCATGTTGTTGCCGGCCACCATTGTTGGATTTTATATTGCATTCATGTTATTATAAGTTAAAAAATAATAATTACATGCATATATTTTGCACTCATTCAAACTATTCAAAATATTTCAAATATATTACATTTCTTACCGTTCATTTCTTTTATTTTTCATTCATTTTTTTAGCAAATAATCAAATTGGCCCATTAGGATAAGAGTAAGCTTTTGTTTGAGACGAATTTTTTGGTGGGGTTTCCCATTCGCGTTCTTTTATTGAAGCTCTTGCTGGTCCTAAACCTTCCTTTCCGGATTTGTGTGCTTCTACCTTTCGTGGTATACCGTCTTTATGGGTTTCCGACCTTGAAATTCAAGAGCTCGCTGCCCCTTTTCAGTTTTCCCTTGTTGGTTTCTTTCCTTCTAAAAGACCCCCTCTTGATTCTATCCGCAAATTTTTTTTTTTTCAATTTGAAGTTGAAAAGTGAGTTCTCTGTAACGGTTTTGGATTCTTCACATATCTTGATAAAGCTTGCCAACGATCTGGACTACTGTAGGGTGTTCTGTCACCGCTCTTATCTAGTGTTTAATTGCTTTATGAAGTTGACGAAGTGGTCGCCAAACCTGGATATTGCAGTTGAATCGCCTGTTATTCCAATATGGGTTTCATTTCCTCGGTTGCGCCCTCATTTTTTTCGGAGTCTACTTTAGTCACATATTTTGGCTTCTGGTGGCGAATTGGAGGCTGGCGGACTAATGCCTGTATTTATCCCCAAATGCTGCTCCTTTTTTTCCTTCCATACGCTGATACCAATTCCGAGTGTGATTCCTGTGCCGGTTCACTCGTCGAATACCAGTTAATGTGCACCTTTGGTCACTGCCGGGTTAAGTGAGAGGATGTGTGCTGTAGGCAATCCGGTAGCAATTTGCTTTAATTGAAGTTCCGGTGAATTTAGTGGATTCGAATTTTATGGTCAAATCAAGTGGGGACTCATCTGTTTGGATATTAGGAACACTTAACTGTTGAAACGAATCATCGGACGGGAATCTGTAGGCGATTTTTCAGAAGGTGTTTGGCTTTCTCCGGAATTTTGTGGGGCTCGGACCCTGGGAAAACGAATTTCACTCTAGTTCGTGCAGGACCTAGTTTAAAATGTTCTTCTCGGGGAGATTTCGCGGCAGAGCGCCTAGGGCCTAATTCCTCTATTCTTGTCGCGTTTCATTGTGATTTCTATGTTCTATCGGCGGTGCGACAGTATTATGGGCATGATGTGGGTCGGGGCTCGCGTCCCTTGTGTTTAGCTGTTGGCAAACCTTTGGTTGCTCTCGGGCGTGTCGTTTTCTACCTTACTGGATGTCTGCGAGCTCCTAGGAGCTGAGTTCTTGGCCGTTTGCTGATCCGATCTTTTATGTATTCCTCCGCTTTATTTTGCTTTCTTAGTTGTCTTTCCTTAAGCTGTAACCGTTATTTTTATCAATTATTTCCTTTAAAAAAAGAAAAAAAAAGAAGCCTTTTGTTTGAGACAATTTTCTTACGTTTAATTAAAGCGCTTTTCGAGTACATAAATTGTAGCTCAAAAAAAGTTATAGCAATAAAAACATAAGATTTAATTAATATATATAATATATATATATATATATATATATAATAGTACTATATATAATAATATATATATATATTATATTATATATTATATATATAAG
>NW_021586447.1:566209-576877 GCF_001605985.2 Dendrobium catenatum
TATATATATATAAGTATGATGTAAGAGTTGATTGATTATTCACAAGTTATATTTATTTCAAATTATGGCTTCGTTTAGGACCTCCTTTTTATTGCTTGTAAAGATGTTTTTTAGCACAAAAATATATTAAGCTATCCCAATGAAGCCCAAGGCTTCGTTTTGGGCTACATGAAGGGGATTGGCTAGACATTGGAGAGAGTTCTGAAGCTTCAAGAGCTCCTGCACCTCCGCTGGCGAAACCACATCGACTACCGTCGGATTATCGCCCAAGCACCGCCAGACTACCGCTCGGCCGTAGATCGACGTCAGACATCCACCTGGCCGCCAAACCATCCCCATACTTAAGTCATACCGTCGTTGAACAACCGCTCAGTTGCCGACCGCCGCTGGAATTCTACCCTCCTGCCGACCGTCGCTGGATTTCTACCATACGTCAGACTTCTACCCATTGTCGGACTTCAGCTTGACCTTCGTCAGACCACCACCTAGCCACCAATCGACGCCGGACTACCACCCGACAGCTGATCGCCGCCGAACTTCCATCCGGCTGCCGACCGCTACTGAACTTCAGCTTGACCTTCATCAGAAAATAGTCGGGCCGCCGATTGCTGTTGGAATTCCACCCGGTCGTCGAAAGCCTCCGGACATCAGCCTGACAGTCATTGAATAATCGCCTGGCCTCCGACAGGCACCAAACTTCCACCTGGCCGCTAACAATTGTTGGACTTCATCCCGACCGTCGTCGGACCACCGTTGTCGACAGCTGCCAAAATTCCACCCTTTCGCCACCGTCACCAGATTTCTACCTGACGCTGGACTTCCGCCCGTTGCTGGACTTCTGCGTGTCACCGGACTTCTGCCCGTCTTCGAACTTTCATCGGACTTTTACACAACGCCAAACTTCCGTTCGTCGTCGAATTTCTACCTGACGTCAAACTTCCGCACATCGCTGGACTTCCAACTTCCGTCACCCGCCGACTATGGTCCCTCCGATCTCCTTCACTGACTAAGGTCTTTTCGACCTCCATCGCCCGCCGACTATGGTCCCTCCAATCTCCTTCATCGACTATTATCTTTCTGACCTCCATCGTCGACTGATACGTTCCTTCCAACTTTTGTCGCCTGCAGACTACGGTCCTCCCGACCTCATTCACCGACTATGGTCCTTTTGACCTTTGTCGACAAACAATGGTCTTTCTGACCTCCGTCGCAAGACAATGGTCTTTACGACCGCGGTCACCCACTGACTACGGTCTTTCCGACCAAACGAATACATCAATAATGATTCTTCCTATTCCCACCATGTAATATGATGTACAATATCTACATCAACCCAAGCCCTCCCCCAAGGAAGGGCCTCATTTGTAATCGACTACAAATCAATAGTGGATTCATTCAAACTGAGCTAGGCACCGTGGTTTTTCCCCTTTTCAGTGGTTTTCACGTAAAAACTCTGGTGTCTCTTATGAACGCTACACCATCTATTTTATCTGCTTGTGTGTTGGATCTTCGTACAAAGCTAAGACATTAAATTTTATATTTCTCTACCGCTGCGAATATTCCAGGACTCAACATGTCTAAAGCCCAAATCCTAGCTACGAGCAAGAGAAAGGGGAAAGGTGCAACAGTAAAAAATTAACCATTAATATAATATCTGCTTTGATCTAATAATCTCATAATTTTATTCTTTTGGTCTAACAATTAAATTTTGATGTGTTATTTATATAAATCCCCATTAATAAAATGCATATAAATGCGGTCGATTATCTCACTATTCATCTTAATATAAAGCTAATTTGATCGATGTAATCAATTAATGAACAATGAGTGCATTTTTATGTCTTTGAAATGGATCAATGATTATCCCATTAATTATGCTTTAATTTTTTTTTTGGGAAAATCTAACATTTTTTTTATTTATGTTAATTTCATGACGTGGATATATATAAAAAATATTTGTTAAAAATAATTAAACCAATGCCTCTAAGAGACGTACGCATGCTCTCTTCTTTCTCAACAATACATACTAAATTAGTAAATTGTCTTCTAACTTATTGTCATTTACTCCCATGCCATGCATTTTCTGCCACCTCAAAGAAAATGGCAAAGATTATATAAATTTATTTCATTTTAATTAATTAATTAATTAATTTTTCTTCATAAACAAGTCATTAGCACGTTCTGCGGGCAGTCATTTTAAACAGGTTTCCAGGTTGACCCGGCAACCCGTCGGGTCAACTCGAACCCGACCCCTTTTCAAACGGGTTGAATCTGCGAACCCGAACCCGACCCGTTTTGAAATCGGGTTGGGTCCAACCCGGATTTTCCGAGTCGGATTTTCATGTCGTGTCAAATATTGGCAGTCCTATCTGTATGAGATGGCTACGGGTCGGGTTCAACTCGGATTTTTCGGGTCGGGTCCGGGTCGGATTTTCGTGTCGTGTCAAATATTGACAGCCCTACCATTTGGCATTAAGGCTTCATTTGAGATAACTTCTTACTGCTTTATGAAGCAGTTTCTTAGTACACAAATTATTTGAATTTGAAAAATTTTAACTAAAAATATGCTTTTTAAAGCAGTATGAAAGTTGTCCCAAACAAAACTTAAAGATATTTAAAGTGAATGTTATTAACACTTGAAATTACATGGAAGTTCATGATAATTAAGGGATAAAAAAGATTAGGTTGGAATCTAAGGATGTAATTAGTAATTGAATTAGTATTTGGTCATTCTTTTATGGTTTCATTCTATGTTTTCTTATAGTTCTATGAGATGGATTAAATAATTTAAACAAAAATATTTATAATGATCAAACTAATCCATATAACTTATATGATCAAGTTTAAAAGTTGTAAGTAGTTCTTGTGAAGTTAAGTGAGCTAAATTAATTGGTACATCTATAGAAAACTTTTCTCATCAAATATAGACATTGATGCAATTTTGTACATACTAGATAATCTAGATACTTAGATTAGAAATTTTTAAATAAGCTTCGCAATCATTTAAATTAGAATTTCGACAAATTTATGATCAAGATAGAGTGGTTTGACGAGATGAGCCTAATGAACCCAATAACGCTTGAATTTGAGACCATAAATGGGCTTAAAGGAAGCACTCGAAAGCATAAGTGAAAACTTTTGAAGGATATTTCAGTAGCCTAGCCCTTCAAATTTTTTTTTTGCTTGAAGTCAAAAGAGCATCTCGATGATGACATGAAAATCCTAAGATCACCAAATTAAGAGTCCATTCAAGCACTTAAATATCCAGAAAAATATAGTATGATTGATTACATCGAAATGGTTGATGGAGTATTTTGGATTATGGTACAACGACTAAAATTGTTTGTTCTTGGATTGTATAACTAGATTAGGTTCTTATACTTTGAAGAGGATATTTAGTGAAGAGGATTTCTTGACTTAGTTATAAATAGACCCATCTAAAGCCATAAACCACTATTGTTTGATGTTCATTAATCATGAACGTCCAATGACCTTCTTCCCAATCATATGGTCTCTTATCCTATTAGATGAATAACTAAGCTAACTTCCTTTTTATGTTCCACATTGACAAAAATTTAATGCCTACTAATGACTGACATTTGACATCTTTTGATAATTTTTTTTTGAAGCACAAAATTTATTTAATAAAAAAGATGGTTACAACACGATAGACCAACAACCAGTGGTACAAAACAATAAAAACCTATAAAACCAGACAAAGAAGGATAAGTAGCGAATAGGGACTTAGGAATGGAGCCCCCCTACACCAACCTCACAACCAAACACGGACCATCCTTAGATGTCAGCCAAACGAACACATTCCATAATCCACCAAGCAACAAAATGACGCACCCAGGTTGCCAACCAGCCCGGCCAGCCAGCAAGGGGAAGTAGGGGGCCTCATCCTCATCGTCCAGCAACATTCTAAAACCATCGATGAAATAGCAAAAACCAAATATCACACCCTATTTCTTCTTGCCTTTACTTTTATGCTTCTTCCACCCGCATTTAGAAAATCATGATCGATAGAGTGTTCTACTATTTCCTCCTCAAAATCCTTAAAATTCATTTCCTCCCCACCAGAAGGAGAAGAAAGGGAATCCTCCAAAATCAACCAGCTAGTTTGAAGCAAAACAAAGTTTTCACAGACTTAGCCACATGAGCTTTCATTTCAACATTAGACAACTGAAATAGAGATATTAACAAAATTAACATTGCCCTCAAAGCCATCATTAGGAGTTGCCGATTGATCAAGAACTTGCATATTCGACACAAGGTTAACAGAAGAAGAAACATCATCCGGGCTCACTACAACCAGCAGAGAGGATTCCATATAACCAATCAATTTCCGACTAGGAGAAACAGAAGAACCAGAAGGCTCATCACCCACACAAGGCACATCATCCATAGCCAAACTGCATGGGGCAGACACATTATCCATACAAGATAATGTGGAAAGGATACCCAAATCGGGATCATTGGCAACTTAACACTGACATCAACAAGGGGAGACCACTTGGTAAGCTTCATGTATCAATTATAAACCAAATACGATCTATGAAAGAAGACCCTACAATAATCAAGACCATTAGCCAGCTTGATAAGATTATGCGATGGATCCAACAAGGAGACCGAAACCTCCCCATTCAGCTTGAGGTTGAAAAAAAATATACGAATGGTTTCAAGAGAGGGTCGTTTGGTAGGAAAAAACCAACTAATGGGAACTAAAAAGGAACAACTAAAGCCTGCATTTCCTAATCCGAGATCCAAAGGGAAGGCAAGCCACGAAAGGAATCCTAATCCGAGATCCAAAGGGAAAGCAAGCCACGAAAGGAGGATACCTCAAGCTTAGGAAAATCAATGGCTAAAGACGAGCACGCAAGAACATCCAAAAAAGAAAATGAAGAAGATGAACCCCCTAAAAAAATCAGGGTTGCAAAGCTTCGAAGCCCATTCCGGCATGCACCGGATAGGGGAAAAAACCAATAAGCCAAAAGCAAAACCAGAAAAGTAAGAAAACTTCCCTGGAAAATGTGGAGATGACTGGCGCCATCGAGGTGAGCAGCCCAGCAAAACAGAACCGCACCAGAGAAAGCTAGGGCAAAGCCATATCGGAGCAAGCAAAGCCATAGCGGAGTGAGCGAAATGACAGAGCATTTTTTTCGACATCTTTTGATAATGAGCATTCAATACATATCTTTTTGGTCATCCTATCTCCTCTTAGATTTAGAGAATGATCAAATCAACCACTTGTTTTAGGAAAATAAATATTTAAATGAAAAATCATCCAAAACTCCTAAAATTACATAATAAAAAATTATTTATTATAAAAATCATTATAAAATGCATTCCATGATGAATAATCCATTAAAAAAAATAGAATTTTTAAATAAATTTTTCATAAAAAAATGATTGACATTTGAAAAACCTAATGGATAACTTTTGTTAACGAAACATTAAATACAATATAAAATTCATTGCAAATCATCAACAAGAAATCCATCAAATATTCACAAGTAATTATTCCCAAAATTTTGGGTGGATTTTTAGATAGAAACCTATATAAAAATTTATTTAAAAAAATAAGCAGTGCCTATCCATCTAACTTTACATAAGTTATAAATCACATCGACCTATTTTATAATAATAATTCAATAACCATACAATTGAAATCTAAAAAATAAACATAACACAAATTGGATTATACATTTAGACAAAATAAATTTTAGTATAATATTATTATTCATTTTCATTTACTTACTCTCTTTTTTATTCTCACTTTCACTAGCTATCTCTCTCTCTTTTACTCTCTTTCTCCTCACTTCCTTTTATTATTACTTTCTTGAATATTCCTACATTCATATCAAAGACCTTGTATCTTTTCATAACAATGGAGCTCATAAGTCTTCATATGATAATAAAATATCTTATATTTAATGAAGAACATTACATCTGCATTTTTTTTTATATTTTTGGTGTAATAGTTGAGGGCCATGGCTCAATATAAACAATTACAAATAGTTGATGTGACCCCAATCTAAGTGGGGATTTATTTGAGGCATAAATCATCATTAAAAGTTAAAGTAAAGGTTAATTAATTATGTCATGCATGATTAATATGCAATAGTTTCTTCATTGTATTTTTCAAATTTATTACATCCTTAATTAATATCAATTAATTTCAAGGATGAGAATAATTGAAACCCTTTTAAAAATGACAAATTGTATTAATTATTATTCATGATTTTGATTGAATTAGCCTTTTTTCTTGCTTAGAAGCCCCACCACAAAGACTTGTTGTCATTTGCTCTAAAATGAGAACAAAAGAGCTTGTGAACACTTGTAATATTTGATGCTAATAAATAAATAAATAAGGGCTATGATGTTGATGCCAATGATGATGACAATGGCATTAATGATTGCATGGATGGATGCATTCATCATTTGTTCATTGATTAAAAGAAGAATTTTATGCCATTTTTTGGTAGGTGGTTGTTATAGTTAGTCAACCATGGGACCAACAATGGTCATAATTAGTAGGATTAAGAAATTATAGTAGGTTAATTAGTTAACTCTCTTCAATAACTTTCAAAATCTCAAAGGGGATCTAGTGGTTAATAATGAAAAATAAATCATCTTAATATATAATAGCTGTTTAAGATATAATTCACTTAAGGTAATTCTTTTAATCGAAAAGTAATGCTATATTAATATATTATACAGTTTGTATTTAGAAAATTCTAATAAATATTAATTATGTGTCTTATTTTTTTACTTATTAATATGCGACAGTGGTTTGAATTTCTAATGAAATCATAAAAATTAGGTAATTAAAGGTAACATTGTAACATACTAAATTCTTAACTATCGAGTTATTGTTTGATTTGGCATAATGCTTCGCGGTTTTGTCATGTTAGTGTAACTTCCCATGAGGTGATCACATATCCCAAGATTTCTCTAGGATGAGCACGCTTAACTTCAAAGTTTTTTAAATGAAATTACAACCATTACACCAAAAGACACCTCGATGTTTAAGAGTTATAGCTTTTTTTTTACTTTAGGGATTTCACAAACATTTCATTCCAATGGTTGCATATTTTTAACCCCTATTCCTAACATTAGATTATAAAAAAAAAAAAAAAACAAATAGCACAAAAAGAATTTGATCAAGTAAACAAGAATAAATGAGCCTTCAAGGTTCAAAATCAATTAAATAATGTGACTTAAATAAGTAAAGATATTAGGATTATGAATGTGCTCATTAATAATTTTATTTTGTTAAGAGTTCAGTGCTTAATTTTATTTTAAAAAATTGATTAATTTTGTGCATTAACTATGATTTTTATTTAGCTTCACACTCCCTTATCAATAAGTGGCCTAGCTTATTAACAAGCATTTATTAATCCCTTTTTCGACGTGATCTTATCTAAATCATGCATATTTTCTTATGATTAATGTTTTTATATTAACCCAATAATAATTTTCTGAGAAATTCATATATGGAAAGAAATTATTAAAAGATTATATAAACATACATAAACTTTCTCCTATAACATAAACATTTATTAACATAGAAACAAACCAACAAAATAATACAATAATAAAACAGCATCAAATACATAAATGCTGAGTGTGTGCGGGTGGATACTTTGAATGGTAATTCGGTGTGTTCTAACACTGATGTTGATGTCCTTGTAAACTTGGTTGACACGCACACTATGGTCAATCGGTTGGGTGTTAATTCTAGCATTGATATTAGGAACCATGTGGATTGGCTGTATGGCTCGTCTGAATTTGAATCTGAATCCGATTTTTCAGAATGTGGCTTGGCCTCTCCGAATTTTTATGGTGGATCTGACCCTGCAAACGAATTCTCTCTGGTTCATGATAGACCTGTGCTCTCGGTTGCTTCTCGTGGAAGATTTCGTGGGAGGGGCCGGAGAAGAAGATAATTTATTTGTATTCTGTTATTGTTCCCTTTCTGTTTATGTGGGATTATTTTACTGGATTTTTTGGTCGTTTTGGAGATGCGATGGTTTATGGACTATGATGTGGCTGAGGCTCGTGTCCTCGTCGTCTTGCTGGTGGCAACCTTTGGTGAAATTCCTCGAGTTGGTGTGTTTCTGGGCGCTTTATTCACCTTACTGGATGGTCCGTGCGAGGCTTCGGGGATGCTGGGAGCCTCGGCTGATTACTGAGTCCTTTTTTTATTGTATTTTGTCTTTTTTTCTCTTTTATTTATATATGCTCTTTTGCTTATGTAACCTTTTTTTATTTTCTTAATATATTTGTTCTTTTTTGGTTAAAAAAAAAAAGAAAAAAGCTTTGCTGAAGCCTAGCTTTAATTGTGCGCCATTTGACACAGCTTTTGTTTAGGAGGGCTTTTAATGCATCTTAAATTAGTTTTTAATACAAAAATTTTACTATTGATTAAAGCAGTAAAAAAGCTGTCCCAAACAGAGCAAAAGACTCAGTTCAAACTCCTAAGATAATTAGTCTTCTCTTTATTTTTAAGTAAAGATAAATATTTTCCACTAATTAATCTCTCTTCCACCATAAACATCTCACTTGATTATTGATTAATATGTCTTAGATTATGATTATCTTCTTTTATTGACTAACTAATCTGTGCTTGACTACAAATATTTTTTTTACGAAAAAGAATATGGAGCCTCTATTGTCCGTTGCGAAAGAATTGTAGCATCATTCAGGCTCGTGCGTCTGATTTTTTTTAACTTTTGCAATGAAATCGTGCAATTGTACTTAGAAGGGCCGGCTAATCTCATTTTAAGCCAATTGGCATGCTTATTAAGCTATAATATATTAATATCAAAATAATAAACGAATAAAGATCGACATTTCTCATCATAAGGTGACAGGAGGTGCTAGCAAGCTGTAATCACTAATGGAGGATAGAAGAAATTTTCAAAATATGTAATATGGCATGCAACTGTTCTTAGTTTGTTGGTTGGGAGCTTAGACTATCAAATAAGAGGTAGGTTCAAGTCTTGCATGTGTGATTTGTTTATGAGTTTGTCTTAATTGACATAAATGACCAAAAAATATAATACTTCCATGAAAGGGGGCTTGAAACATTTGGTTGAAGATTGAACAGAACTTTGAGGCTTCAAAGATCTAGATCTCCACCCAACCACCATCGCAGGTGAACTTCCATCGGCCGACTGGACCACCGTCAGACCTCCGCTTGGCTGTCAACCTTAGACTATCATCAAGCATCCAACCAACCCTAAACCGCCGTTAGATTTCGGCATGAAAAACTTTGAACAACTGCCCGGCCACCAACCATTTCCGAACCACCGCTCATCCCTCGATCACCACCAAACCTCGAAGCATCGTCGCCCGCCGACTACGATCCTTCAGACCTCCGTCGCCCGCCAACTACGGTCCCTCCGACCACCGTTGCCCTCCAAGTAAGGCCCCTGTGACCTCTATCTTCTTCCGACTACAATCCCTCTAACGGCCATCGCCTGAAAACTACGGTCCCTCCCACCATTGTTGCCCACCGACAACGATCCATTTGACCACCTTTGCCTATTGACTATGGATCGAACCTCAATTGCTCATCGAATATGGTCTCAACCTCCTCTCATCGATTACTGTCCCTCCGACCTCCTCTCCCAAACTAATGTCTCTCTAACCTTAGTCACCAACCAACTACGGTTCCTCCAACCATTGTTGTCTGTCGATTGCGATCCCTTTGACCACCTCTCCTTGCCGATTACGGTTTCTCCTGCCATCATCGCCCAACTACGGTCACTCCGACCACCGTCGCCCGCCTACTACTGTCCCTCCAACCTTCGTCGCCTGCCAACAATGATCCCTTCGACCACTGCCGTCATCCGACTACTATCTCCCTTCCAATTATAGTCCCTTTAACCACCGTTGCCTTTCGGTCATGGTCCCACTGACCACCGTCGCCCGCAGATCACGGTCCCTCCGACCTCCGTTGCTGCTAACTACAGTCCCTCCGTCCCCCATCACTCTCTGACTACGGTCCCTCCGACCATTGTCGGCTACGATCCTACCAACCAAACAAATAGGCCAAAACTATTTTGAGAACAACTCTCATATCATTAGATTTTTCCAACTCTCACCATATAATGTGCTCTATTGGATGCATATTTGTTACATCGAGCCAAAGCCTTCCCCACAAGGAAGGGCCTACTTTGTAATCAACAATAATTCACTAGTATAATCATTTTAACTGGATCAAGCCCTATGATTTTTCACATTTTTCAGGGGTTTTCAGATAAAAATATTAGTGTCTCTTATGATTTTTGTACTCCTCTCTTTAATATAACTATGAGTTGAATCTTCATATAAAGCTTAGTCGCTAAACTATAAATCTCTCTACCGACGTGAATGTTCTAGGACGCAACAAACTTATTAGCATGACTTGATTTATCAGGCCATCTCAAATCGAAAAACTCATTTTCCAGTCCAAAATTTAGTAACACTTCTAAATGCCATAATTTATCTCTAACCGAACTCCATTTTTTAACACCAAAAAAGAATATTTTGTGTATACTCTTTCTCATCTTTTTAAAAATAAATATATATATTTTTTAATCATTCTTTATAATTATCAATTTTTTTGAATTTATAACATACTTATAATTTTTTTAACAAAAATAAATCTTACTCAAT
>NW_021586447.1:580708-613296 GCF_001605985.2 Dendrobium catenatum
TATATATATATATATATATATATATATATATATATATTTGTAACTATCTGTATTATTGATCAGTCTTTTTTCGATTTATACATTATGAATAAATATTTTCTTTCACCATGAATGCCAATTCAAAGAATTTCAATTTGCTATTAGGTTCACATGCTTTATCACCACAACATATTAAAATTAAACAATATAATAAAAAAATTGTAAAATAATATCCCCACAATATTACATAAATTATATAAAATAACCATTTTTTTTTCGAAAAATTAGTTGTAGAATTTAATTTCATCATAACTATAAAAAGAAAATTATGCCAAAAGATAAAACTATAATACAACTGATCAACGTAGAATTACATCATATAAACATAGAGCTGCAAACAAAAACAAAAGATCGCAATGCTCAATCAAGTGTTTTCATAATTTTTATGAGGTAGAAGTTCGCACGATATATGGGTAGCAAAATTAACTAGGAGAGAAAAAAATACAATGCTATAACCATAACACCTTAATATTTTTGGGAAATTGAGGGCTACGCCAACGATATTCATTGATAAACTTTGATTGCAAAACTGCTTCAATTTTCACAAATGATAAAACTATTAAGAAGCAAAGCCCTGCATTGGATACTCATACACCCACCCAATCACATCAAATGGGTATGAGCGAACCCATGACCTCGTAGATGAATATGGGTGGGTACTTAACATTGGGGGATAAGCCATTTTACATTTTGTTAATCACCGTATACCGTATATTATCGCAAACCTCACTACGCAGTGCACATCACTGTACCGCACTGCGACCACGATAAATTTTGATATGTAGCTTGAAAGTTTATAGTTAGATCAAAGGGCAATAAGCCTCAAGGCCATCAGTCATGACAGACTGCATTCAAAAAGGGTGAAAAGTGGGTGGGTAAGACATCCCGAAAGTTGCCATGGGTGGGCGAAGCCAGCCCATGTGTAGCGCGTGTATCCAATGGGTACCCAACCAGGACTCCATGTAGGACTAATCCAAAAAAGATGGGTAGAGCACATCAAAGAAATGAGCAAAAGTCCCAAAAAAGGCTCAAAATATACCCAAAACTCATCGTCATTGCTGAAGTGTAGTAAGTGATAGTAACCATCCGAGATGATTTAAAAAAACATAGAATCTGCTAATCATTAGCATATTGAAACAAAGTGAAGTTCCAAGAAAAAAATAGAGAGGAGGAGCAGATTTGACATTTTTTATTTTATTTATAACATAAAGTGATAAACTCCAACATCAATAACTAACAAAGATTGAAGGAATAGAAGACAAAGTTGACAGAACAAATATTCTCCTAATTTGAACAGGCGACGAAGAAAACAGAAGGAAGAAGACAGCGTCGCCAACATCAAGAAGGAAGCAAAAGGAGAGCCAATTATTATGAGGGCACCTGACGCATCCCATCCGTCCGATGCATGATTGACGGTGTCAGATTTTGATGATACCCACGAGGCAGACACAGCGTACGGGCTTCCGCACGTTAATGGTCCTTCTCCACGCTAAATTTTCATCCCAACGGCCACGAAATCACCGCATATAACCATCCCTGGGTGGAATGATTAGGCTTCATGCATGAACGTAGATGTAGAGAACAAATTAAAGTATGAAAAATTAATTAGATGATAATATTTAGTTGTATATTGTAATCTCGTTAATTTTCTACAAAACAAATCGTTTATTTTCTTCAACTATAGACTTTACAACAACAACAACAACAAGATCAAGCCTTTTTTTCCATTGTATCCTGTTAAAAGTCAATTTGATCATTTCTAATATTTTCTAACCAAGTATTTTTAGGTCTACCTCTACCGTTTTTAATATAAATCAAATTTAATATCTCAACTTTTCTAACCGAGTCATTGAAAGGCCGTCGTTTCATGTAACCAAATCATCTAAGGCAACTCTCTCTAATCTTATCTTTCACTGCAGCTACTCCAACATTTTCACTTGTATATATGCTCATTTCCTATCCTATCTCTAAGGATAAAGCTACTCATCCACCTGAGCATCCTCATATCTGCAACAGTTAACTTAATATTATGCTTCTCTTTTAATGGACAACATTCAGCATTATAAAAGCATTGCAGGTCCCACCACCATCTTATATAATTTTCCCTTTAAGTTGAGGGGAACTTTTTTATCACACAACAAACCTGATGCATTCCTCCACTTACAACCATCCAACTTGAATTCTGCTAATAATATCCACGACTTTATATTCATTAAAATTTTTTAAGATTAGTGCAGAATTTTAAAATTATTTATAATATTAATTAATCTCAATGTAAATTCAATCTACATAAAATTTATCTTTATGTAATTTACATCATCATATTCTTATGTGATTTTTTTACTGAGAAAAATAAAATCAAAACAGCTCCTTAAATCTTTATAAAATATGAAAATAATTTATTGATTATATTAAAGTAACTAAATAGCCTTATGATGAGACTATTTTGATTACTCTTTTAAGAGTTGAGGGATCAAAATTATAAATTAAAGAAGAAAATCATTCGCTTGATATTTATATGGTGACATTTTTTTACTATAAAAATAAACTTAAATCTTATAATAACTTTAAAATAGCAACATGCATGGCAAAATGAGTTGCATATCCTTTTATGTTAACAATCTTAATAAATAATAAAACTTCATTAAACAGAGGCTTTAAGGGGTTGTTTTGTTGCTGAGAAAGGAATGTATAGTAAAATGAGTATAATATAAAAGAAATACAATATATTTGAAATATTTTGAAGTTAATTCGAAAAGATGAACGTAAAATAAATGCAAGTATTTACTTTTTTTTATTTGATTTAAAGTAAATAGAATAAATGCAAAGTAGTTTTCAAAACCTTAAAATTTAGTATATTTTACACCCATTTTATTTCAAATCAAACTGCTTCTAACTCTGTGTTTTCCAGTTAGCAAGGAATAAGAAGAATCGATGTCAGAATGTCTCAAAATTCTTACATCTACTTTGAGATTAGTGCCAAATTAATTATCTATATATTACACTCATCTTAAAGTATATTTAAGAATTCCGAGGCTCACCTTATCTAAAATTTTGATTAGAATACCTTTATCATTTCTTTCCTTCTAAAATAATGATGATAATATTTTCCTAAGAAGATATGACAAATATTAAGCGCATATTCCTCCCATCAGAGCGAGCATAACAGAAAAGCAAGATTTAGGCTTTGTTTAGGACAACTTTATTACTGCTTTCTAAAGAATCTCTTTAGTACAAAAAAGCTAAAAAAATTATCTCAAATGAAACCTTAGATCCTCCGCAAGTTATCAATGACAAAAAGTAAGAGAAATGAGGGCTTTCTTCATAAAATTAACTAAAAGGCACCACACAAATAAATAAATTAATTAATTATACATTACAAATAATAAAATATGCAAAAAATAAATAAATAAATTATCATCCTCTTCTCATCATAATGACAAAGTGCTTTGGCTCTCTTAAAGAAGTGGAAGGCCAATATTCAATCATTAATATGCTATGTATATATGTTCATGATTAAATTATATTTTATATGCTTAATTTCTTGACAAATGATAGACTGACAATTGTCTGATTATTACTCGAGCCAAATCAACCTTGGAGTAGATCCAGAAGCAGAGGGTCCACATTCTCCTGTAACAATGCTGGAAGATAGCTTAATTTTCCTTGATGTAAAAGACCTTATGGACCCATTATAATTGTAGAAATTATTCTGTGCGGACGCCGAACATAGTTTTGTGTCTTTAGGTGAATCACATCAATCGAATACAGACACGGTACACAACAAGATAGTGAGTACACAGCAAGGAGGTGACGTGGCGTGCTCTGATTTACCTCCAAATGGCGTCCGGCGTCCGCACAGAATATTAATCTTATAATTGAGTTTTGTCTTTTTTTTTTTTTTTTTTTTTTTAACAAGGGAGCATTTTAACTTCACCTTTGCAATTTTCAATTTATTTTTCAACCAATGTGTTACATGTTTGAGCGCTATAATTTCTAGTTTCCTCTTTAAACAAATGGCTAAGGTTATGGGGGTAAATGAGTCAAGTCAACTTGTGAGCTGTCTCGGACTAGACTCGATAAATGGCTCGTGAGTCTAGATCGATGAACTAACGAGTCAAGCTTTTGCTAGCACTGACTTGACTCGATAGATCGTGAGCTGGCTTGTTTAAAAGATATTAATATAAAATGCCATTAAAATATATTAATATTTAAGATTTTAAATGTATTGTTAAAATTTTTTTGAATTTATATTTTATGATTATTTATTTTTTTAATTAATTTCTCATCATTTTTATCATTTTATTATACTACTTGTTTGGATCATAATTATTTTCTTTCATTCATATTAAACGAGGCAGCACTCGAGTTGGTCAAACTTGTAGAATAAAACTTAGGCTCATGTTTCAACTCGATTAATGAATCAAGTTGAAACTCAAGCAAAAGATGACTCGATCTCGACTAGACTCGTTTACACTCTTAGCCAAAGTCAATGCAGATAAAATGTTAACCAATTTAATTTATAAAAAAAATCAGAATCATAACTAAAATTCTAAAATCAAATATCTTTTTATTTAAATTTATGTTTATTAAAAACATTACATGCATATAACTAATATTAATTTATTTAAAATAAAATTCATCTTTAGATACTTAAATAAAATATAAATAAATATAAACAGTTTATGACAATGGAAAATTCCCCCACAAAAAAGATAATCTAGAGTGGCATTGACCCGAGGACCCACCCGACCTGAAAACCGACACGAAACACAGGTGGTACACAAAATGACAAAATTACCCCGGGCCATGTGATGCCACGTCAACCTGCATTCCCCTGTGGAGATGGTCGGACCGGTTGATATCGAAGGATGTCTGGGCATTATTAAAATTGATGGGTAGCTCGTAGTTGAAGGGGGGCCGGACACGTGGGGGCTTTGATTTAAAAGGACTTTTGTCCGCTCGCATAAATAATGAGGGCTTGCATAAAATGGACAAAAGGCCAGGTGATTCAGTTACTGATGATGATAGTGGGAGAAAAAAATCTTGTCAAACTATTTTGAAATGTTTAATTTTTAATGAAATAATCTTATATTTTACAAATTATTTTTTTAATTAAATTAAACTAATAAATTAAAACTTAATTAAAAAAATTTAATTAAATTATTGATAATTCACTATATAATTGAATATTTTAAAAAATAATAATTTAATTATAAAATTAAAAAGACAAATTACCTAAAGAATTGTTTGAAAAGCTTAAATTTGACTTGATTATTGAGCTATATTTCATAACTTTAAGTTAAAATTTTTATTTGTATTATAAAATTAATTTTAAAAGATTAAAATATATTATATGATGATATTTTAATTAAAATTTAAATATTTTAAATTAAAAAAGCAGCTCAATAAGCTTATAAGTCAAGTCAGACTAAATTCAAACTTGAGCTTAAGTATAGGCTCGGATTCGAGCCACCTCACAAGTTAGAACCCTATTAAAATTAAACATATTTTGCCAGAATTCTTTTTTATTAATATATATATATATATGAAATAATTGATTTGGTCATTTCTACTTTGCAATAAAACTGCCAATAAAACTGTAGTAGACACAACTCTTTAATACAAAAAAGATCCAACGAAGATTTGTCAAACACTGCTACTCGCCAGCAGTGGCATAAGCTGTTAGCAGAGAACAGTCTAAATGTTTTTTATTTTTTTTTCAATCGAAACAAGCTAAGCTGTCAATAATCAATATATTCAATCAAATGACACATTATGTAAGTGCAATCACCTCAATTTGGTTTATTTCCTTAATTCGAAGCATAGATCATTTTATTGAAAACACTACAATCTTAAAATAGTTTACAGATAAGATACTTAAGCAGCACAAGCTGCAATTCAGGAAAAACTTTCTCTGTTACAAGTTCTTCAATAGGCTACAAAAAATACCATGGGAAAGAAAGCAATGCATGTAAAGATTAAGGTTTCGTTTGGGACGGTTTTTTATTGCTTTCTAAAACAGAGTTTTAGTACAAAATTTTTTATTCTTAAACTAAAATTCCGTTTTAGAAAGCAATAAAAAAATCGTCCCAAACAAAGGCTTAGGCTTCGTTTGGGACCGCTTTCTTTCTACTTCTTGAATCAGCTTTTTAGTAAAAAATAATTAATTTTTGTACTAAAAAGCTACTTTAAGAAGCAGTAAGAAAGCCGTCCCAAACGAAACCTAAAACTTCGTTTCATATAATTTTTGTACTAAAATTTTATTTTAATAAACAATAAAAAGCCTTCCCAAACGAAGCCTAATACTAATAGAAATCTGCTTTAAGAAACAGTAAGAGAGTTGTCCCAAACGAAGACTTGGGATGGCTTTTTTGGTGTTTCTTAAAGCAATTTTTTAGTACAAATATTTTAATTTTGAACTAAAAAATTGCTTTAAAAAGCAATAAAAAAACCGCCCCAAACGAAGCCTAAGACTTCATTTGAAACGGCTTTCTTAATGCTTCTTAAAGTAGTAAAAAAATTATCACACAAATAAATTTTGTACTAAAAAACTGCTTCAAAAAATAATAAAAAGCTGTCACAAATAAAACCTAAATGCATATTCAGAAACTATAACAAAAAACATCAAAAAAAAATTAGAAAATACTCGTCCAGCTGAGAGTTCTATTAACTGAGAAAAAAAAAAAAGATTTTGCCTTCAGATTTGCCTAAAAATAATAGGAACTTGCCTAAGTTGTCTCCAGTGATTATCACATCACAGAGTCTTGAATACAGTTTCCATTTGAATCAACACAGAGGCCATCACATGTGTGCAATAGATTCCCAAACAAAAAAAGCAGAAAGAAACAATTTTTAACAGGGAAACTGAAAATCTACCTAATGACCTGCTTTCAAGTAGCAACAACAACACATTTATTATTGAGAAAAGATCCAGAACAATATGCTTATTGCAGCTCTATAATTTAGATGTAAAAGCCAGATTGATGCCAGACAAACAGAAAAAATAATAGAAAGATGGACAGTATTGAAATACTGAGAAAGGATATAAGACAAATAAGCTTCAGGTTGAAGTGATGATTTTTATCAGCATTTAAGGATTTGTTTTGGGATAGATTTCTTGCTGCTTTTTAAAATAGCTCTTTAATATAAAAAAATTTAAGCTTTGTTTGAGACAGTTTTTCTACAGTTTCTTAAAACAGTTTTTTAGTACAAAAATTTTTAGTTAAAAAATATTTGTACTAAAAAGCTTTTTTTAAAAACAATAATAAAGCCGTTCCAAATGAAGCCTAACTCAGGTGATCAGTGATTAATTTTCATAATAGAAGAAGAAGATGAGCCCAATAAATAAATAAACAAACAAACTAACAACAAATTACAAAAAAAAACTACTAAAAAATCAACAAATTCTTAAATTCTGAAGTTATATTCAATATCATAGCAAGAAAATAGACAAATCATCCAAAGCACATATGCAAAACAAACAAGCATGGTGACATCTCAAACAAATAAAGATCAGCGGGCAAGAAATTCTGTAGGTTAGGCTTCATTCGGGACAACGTTTTTGCTATTTTTAAAAATAAATTTTTAGTACAAAAATTTGTTGAACTAAAATTTTTTGTACTAAAAAATTGCTTTAAAAACTAATAAGAAAGCTATATCCCAAACAAAACTATAATCGGAAGTATTTTGTTAATTCATCTACAAGGGAGAATGACATGGCACTGACAGAAGATTAAAATGGTAATATACAGACAGAAAACCGATATTAATGAAAATATTTCTAAAATTGAAAATGAGCACAAAGCACTTTAAAAAGGAAGAAGATTGAGATAAAAAAACAATCTTAAATGACTAAACAGCGTATGAAATTAAAAAAATGAAGGTGTGACATAACTGGATATTCATATAATCGCACAAATAATTTGGTTATAAGTTATAAACATGACATGCAAAATGAAAACATAAGACATGAAAAAAATATATAGAGATGAGGAGAGAATTTTTTCACTAATTTCGATTGCAAAATCAAAACATACATCATGGACTTATTTCACCTATTTCAACAAACACTAAAGGACCCATGTGAAGATTGAAACTCAAGGGCTTTGAAAAGAGAAAATAGGTGATTGTTATAACCACTAATGACCGACGAGGTGGCTCGACATATGAGGCAACAACCTAGGGGAGTGGATTGAGCTAACCTAAAGGTGTAATCATCTAATCACTCTACGTTAACAGGAAGGTGCAATTTGTTGGGTCCATACTAATAAGAATAAAGAATATTTTAGTATAATACAATACTAGAATATTCCATTCCAACTTTATTCCCCTTATTGTATACATTCTAAACCTAAAATTATAGAGAATTTTATAGCTCTATTTGCTTTTTGAAGCTCATGTTAGTAGTTTTAGAATTTCTGAATTTTCCTAACAATGTTGACTATGTTATAAGAAAATAAAATGATAGATTTCATAACTTCAGCCAAACCTTTCAATGCCAATAGAAAAAAAAAGAGAGCGAATTAACTAAATTAAAATCATCAAAATTAAAAAAACATGAGTATAAGAAAATAAAATGATTCAGATCACTTGTCTTTAGCGTGCTAAAGTGTTCTAAGACCACACCAAAGAGTCTCTAGTTTATAAATCTGCACTATCAGAACTAATGAGAAACAGTAAGCCTTATAAAACTGATTGACATGAAAGCAAAAGCCAAATCAATTCAACTATAAAGCACAAACTTGAAAGCTATTACTATACACAATACTTAAAACAAAACAAAAATTCTGCCCAAAATGCACGATACAAAACAAGATTCTTTCTTCTCTTTACGTTTTTTCGGTAGCCGAATACACTTACAATGAGAAAGAAACCATTAAATATGCACAAAAGCCAAATTAAGATGAGTTTACATACTACCAAAATTCTAATGATTAATTAAGGCACCTAAAAGCAATCTAATAAGCCAAACTACTGGCAAAATGCACAGTAAACTGAATTGACAATAAAATCTACACTAAGCATCACAAGTACTGTTTTCAGCAAAAAAGATCATTAAAATAGAAACACTGATCCTTTCTTTTCTTTTTTTTTTTGGCAGCCAAATACCCTTACAAATGAGAAAAAAAAACCATTAAAATATGTACAAAAGCTTCGCTTTGATCAGCATATAGTTACTGAAGCGCAAAAGGGCCATTTCTATGGTGATTGCATACCAAAAAAAACATGAATCAGCCAAGGCAAATGAGATTATCAGGCTGAATCAGGTAAAAACTACATTACACCCAACAAACTAACATCAGCTTTTGATCCAATCTTCAGTTAGAAAAGGTTGAAATGGTGTTAGTTGTCATTGAGGTTGTGAAAGAGTCAGCTCTACAGTTGTATATGGCTGGTTCTACGTTTTAGTTGAAGAAGATGGCCTTGCAGGCTACATTGCTTGACCTGTTTAAGGTTTTGCTTGAACTTTAAATTCGATATTATAGGAAATATAGCATACGGGTATCTCCAAACTTACATGTAATGCTGCTATTGTCGATAGGAGATCCCTGGTTTGATCTAACAAAGCTTGTTCTTGTGCGGCAACTTTAGCAAGTTCTAACATAAGGGAGCTTGTGCCTTCCACCTGTAGATTTGAAGCTGTTCTGACATCAATATTTAATCCCATTGGGACGCAGACAAATTTTGAAGGGCAACTTGGCTTATTGATGAAAGGTAAGTAAAAAAGCAATAAATCAGGATAGAGCTGAAGGTCAAAGCATTTAATCTTCCATTTATTCCTAATTAATTAAAAAATCAGATATATCTAGGATATATTAACTGGGGATTAGACATGGCAGAGACTGGCAATATGACTAAATGGCTATTCCGGAAGCCTCTGTGATCTTCAGATTTGCAGTCCTTCACCTGGAATACAGATCGGACAGCTGATTTCTTATAAACAGTGAAACACTTCGATGGAAAGATAGATTCACCAGTCCGATGCGAATATGCAAATAAGGGATGAGTTAAGTGAGAAAAGAAAAAAAAAAAACTCTTTTGCTAAAATTATTCACCACATAACTGGCCACCAACTATTCAGATTTGATCAAAGAAAATGAACTTATCATGAGAAGATGGTCAATGAACCATAAAAGAAATGTTGCGCTTAAGATAAATGACTCAAATTCATAGTGATCAAAATAATTAGGATATCCTGACTTTTATGATTTATTAAGACCAAAGGAGTTCAAGTTGGCAGCCTACGGCAAGCATACTCCAGACAGTGGTCGATGTGAGGACAGTTGATCCACCAACCTCCCAATAGTCAAGAGATGGTAGTGGCATTGATAGAAAATACTTGAATATTACAAGTAAACTCTAACAAGAATAAGGAAAAACAGCAAGAGAGAAACACAAATCTGGTGGAAAACTCTCCAAATTATAATTGGATTGCAAAAGAGAAAACTAATGAAAACAACGATAAAATTGATCCTCAATTCGAGAGGAGGAACGTCTCTCCCAATCTCTAGATGAATCTAAAGCCCAAGACACCAAGAAGAACACTCACAAGAACACAATAATCAAACATAACCCTAATCCTAATCTCCCTCTCATACTCAAGGCATACAATTAAAACAATAAAACAAAAAGACCTAAAGGCCCTTGTCACCCCCTCCTTCGGATCTAATTTTGAATTTGAAATCAAGTAGACCCCACCCTCTGTCTCTCTTGCTACCGCCCTTTCCTGCTATAGACTTGAACTGGCCCCTTAGAAGGGGCCGATCTAACACTACTGCCCTCCCAAAGAATCATCTTGTCCTCAAGGTGAAAACAAGAAAACTGGTATTTCACTCTCTCATATGACTCCCATGTGGCATCGTAGTCCAGGAGATTTTTCGACTTCATCAACACTTCCTTAGCACCATCTTCTCCCTGGCTGTGGGCTCCGAAAATTCGACCCCGGCCTCCCCGCCGCGCTTTTCTTTTTTATTCGGCGAGGGAGCTTTAACTGAATAAGTTTTGAGGTAAATTTTGGAAGGCAGATGGGTTTGTAGATAAGACACTACCCATAGATTTCGCCCTCATTTTGCGAGGACTTTATGATCTGAGTTCTGCCTCAATTGAGATACATGAAACACCGGGTGTATCGTCGCTGCTATAGGTAGTCTTAGCCGGTAAGCCACCGCTCTAATCCTCTCCAATATCTCATATGGCTCAAAGCATCTTGGGGCAAGCTTCTTATTTCTCATGTTGGCTACTGATCTTTGCCTGTAAGGTAGGAGCTTTAAGAACACCTTTTCCCCTACCTCAAAATGGATGTCCTTCCTATGCCCATATGTCTGCTTCTTCATAATCTATTGAGTTCTTAGTAGATGCCTCTTCAACTCTTCCAATATCCTATCCCTATCCTCCAAGTACCCCTCCATTGAAGAAACAGGAGTGCTGCTATGCCCATAGTGCACTAAGTGAGGTGGATCCTTTCCGTACAACACCTTAAATGAGGTCATCTGAGAAGTAGAATGAAAAGATGTGTTGTACTAATACTCGGCCCATGCTAGCCATCTGGCCCATAACTTGGGTGTCTCTGACACAAAGCATCTTAAGTAAGTTTTCAAACACCTGTTAACCACTTCTATTTGGTCATCCGTTTATGGGTGGTAGGCGGTGCTCCTCTTTAATATTGTCCCCTATAGTTTGAAGAACTCTCTCCAAAAATGGCTGAGAAACACCTTATCTTTGTCAGATACTATAGCCTCTGGTAATCCATGCAATCTGACCACTTATTTGATGAAGGTTGATGCCACTATCACTGTAGTGTATGGATGTCGTCGGGGAATGAAATGAGCATAATTGCTCAAGCGGTCCACCACCACTAGTATCATTGTGAAGCCCTCTAATCTGGGTAAACCATCCATGAAATCCATGGACACCTCCTCCCAAACCTGGCCTAGTAAAGCAAGTGGTTGTAATAATCCTCCTGGAGACATCACCATGTACTTGCTCCTCTAACAGACCTCACATCTGACGAACATCTCATCCACATCCTTATGCATCCCCTTCCAGTATAGCTCTGAAGCTAGTCTCCTGTAGGTCTTTTGCACCCTTAAATGTCCCCCAACAATGCTCCCATGGAACTCCTGGAATAAGTATAAAATGTGGACCGATGTCTAAAGCATCACAAACCTCCCCTGGTACAGAAGTCTCTCCCCCACCAAAGAATACCCCGGATGGACTCTCCTCCCTCAGTAAATCAACCTTGATCTTCCCCAACTCCTCATCTCGAGCACTCTCCTCCTTGATGGCTTCCCAATCTAACATCAATGAAACTGACACTATTGTTGCCTGCAACTCCCCCATACATCTAGACAAGGCATCTATCACCTTGTTCTCCACTCATGGCCTGTATTGGATCTCAAAATCATAACCCAGCAGCCACCATCCACTGCTCCAACAAGTACTTCAAGCTTCACTGGTCCGTCCTGACAACGAAATGCCTACCTTATAGGTAAGGCCACCATTTCTGGATGGCTAGTACAATGGTCATCAACTCCCGCTCATAAACTTACTTCAGTCTAACCCTAGCTGTCAACACCTAGCTGAAATAGGCAATGGATCGATGATTTTGCATGAGCACTACCCCCAACCCATATCCTGAAGCATATGTCTCTACTACGAACACCTGGGTGAAGTTTAATAATGCTAAAACTGGTACAGTCATCATAGTTTTATTCAGACTCTCAAAAGCTATTGTGGCTACCTCCCCCCATAGGAATATGTCATTCAATTGTACTGTTAGTGGTCATGCTATGGTGTTGTGCCATTTCACGAACCTCCTGTAGTATCTTGTCAGCCCTAAGAATCTTCTCAGCTCCTTCAGATTCTTAGGTAATGACCATGTTAACATGGTCTCAATTTTTGACTGACATGCTGTCACCTCCTCGTTGGACATAATATGGCCCAAATACTCCACACTAATATGGGAAAAACAACACTTCTTCAGGTTGGCCCTTAGTTGATGCTCCTGTAACACTTCTAACACCCTCCTTAAGTGTTCATAATGTTCCTCCTCTATCTTGGTGTACGCTAGGATATCATCAAAAAACACCAAGATGAATCGTTTGAGGTAAGGTCTAAAGACCTTGTTCATGAGAGACTAAAATGCGACAGGGGCATTAGTGAGGCCAAAAGGCATCACCAGAAACTCTTAGTGCCCCTCATGAATTCTGAAAAGAGACTTGGGAACATCCTCCTTCATTGTGATATGATAATATCCTGACTTCGGATCTATCTTGGTGAAGATCACTGTCCCACTCAACTCATCCAAGAGTTCATCAATCTTTGGTATAGAAAACTTGTTTGGCCTAGTCTCCTTGTTCATCGTCTTGTAGTCCACACAAAACCTTCAGCTGTCATCCTTTTTCTTAACTAGTAATACTAGACTAGAAAAAGGAATAACATTGGGCCTAATGATCCCCGCCTTTAGCATTTCTCTAATAAACTTCTTAATCACATCTTCTGAAATTGAGGATAGAGGTAAGGTCTAACGCTGATGGGTGATACACCTTCCCTCAAGGTGATTGCATGCTCGTTCTCCCTTGGTGGAGGCAATCCTTGAGGCGGCTGAAACACCTCCTGGAATTGCTGGATCAACGACTATATGGAGAGGGGTATGTCCCCCTCCTCTAATCTAACTCCCCAATTGACCTTGGTGTCCCCTAAGGTTTGTAGCCACTTAATATCCAAAATATGACATATGTACTTCCTAACTCCAGTGGAAGAAATTCCTCTCTCACCTGAATCCCCTGGATGGTCAACATCACTCCTCTCTACCTTTCTTATACCCATCATCACCCCATAACAACCGGTGCCCACCAATTTTACTCACAGTTGGTCGACGACCTGAGTAAAAATGAAATTGTGGGTAGTCCTACTGTCAAACAGAACCACCACCTCCTTGTCCCCTATCTCCCCTTTCACCTTCATGGTATGATTTATGGTGAATCCTACCACCGAGTTTAGAGAAACCTCTTCGAGATCCAGATGCATCTTCTCTTCTATCTCCTCCTATACTTCTCCCTTGCCTCATTCAGTTTCCGTGTCATCACAGACGATGAGAACCTAAAGAGTTCGGTCTCTACACCTATGCCCTGGGATATACTTCTCATCACACCTGAAATACAACCCCTTTACCCTATTCTCCTATATCTCCTTCTCCATCAACCTCTTGATATTTCCACTGCTCCCTCCTAATGTCTTCTCCTGGGTGGTCCCACGAAATCCTCCTGTTGCAGGACCTGATTCTCCACCAGTTGTGCCAACTTTATGGCTTCTACCAAGTCACGAGGCATCATGACTTTCACCACCGCTCTGATTTCTGCATTGAGCCCCTTCATGAAGTTCCCTCCAATGCAGTCTCCAATAATTGCTTCACCCGGCTAGCTAGGTGCTCGAACAACTCCCGATAGTTTGCCACTGATCATTTCTGCACCAGTGCAAAAAATTGCTCATAGAAGTCCCCTCTCATGTCGGTTTATAAACAGTCTAATAAACAGTCCTTGAATGCTCTCCAGCTCCGTATAGGTCTCCTATGGTCCTTCCACTAGAACCATAACAACGCCTTCGCTTCCAAACATAGGTCTACTACTTTCAGTTTCTCCTCATCTGTCAACCCATTGACGGTGAAGTACCTCTGCACCTTGTAGATTCCATTCATAAGCATCCTCCCCTTAAAAAATTGGCATCTTCAGCTTCCTCACCTTTGGCTCTATCCCGTTTCCCCATATTCCTCCATATTTTCCCCTCTCCTAAGTGCTTTGCTCTTCCCATGTCTCCCGATCTTCCTGATGAGGACATCTTTTAGATATTGTACCGGCGACGAAATAGTAGATCGACGGCTACAATTCAGCGTCTTTACTCTCCCCATGTCTCCCGATCCTCCTGATGAGGACATCGTTCAGAGATTCAGACACGTGTACCGGCGACGAAATCGTAGGTCGACAGCTACGATTCAGCATCTTTATTTTTGATGCATTTCTTTATGTTTTATATAGTTTTGTTGTTTTCCGAATTTACTCCTATGAGGAAGTGTTTTGTTATTGTAGCCCAGAGGGCAATTGCATACTTTTCTTTTTTCATGTTTTAAGATCTATATATAGTGATTTTATGTGTTGTAAAAGAATGATGAATGATTAAATGAAATTTTAATTTGTCTTCTTCTCTTCTTGTGAGTGTACTAGAAGGAAGAGAGAGCCCAACGCGTGGGCGAGCGCAATACCCACCAGTCACCGGAAGAGTCTGTGGCTCGTGGTCTTCTTCTACGTTCTCTTTTCTTTCTTCGTTATCGCCCACCGGCTTCACTTCATTCTTCCACCTTCATCCCGCAACCAAACCACCTCCCTTAGATCCAATCCAATTCCCCTCCCAAAAGCCACACCACCAGCCTCACCTTTGGCCCACCCAACCCAACACCAAGCCTACCCTCTCCCCCTCCTAAACCGCAAGCCCCATCATTCTCCCAAATCATTATGGTGATTCCAATCATCATAATGACTCCCTAAATTGACTTAAGAAATAACGGAAGGAGTTAGAATATTTTGAAATTCAAATTTGAATTTCAAAAACTTTTCATATTTACAAATCTAAATAAGGAAAGTTTTTAATTTTGAATCCAATCTAAATTTAATTTAGAGAGGATTTATTATTCTACCTCCTAATTTGTCATAGCTTGTTTGGAAATTATTCAACTCCTCCCCAATCCCCTCCCTCCTCTCGCTTGATGCCGCCGACCCCATTAATGGGCTTTCCCCCTTTGCTTCCTAATGAGGCTCTCATCTCTCTTTAATTTGAATTCAAATTTCAAATTAAATCCCTCCAATTCTACTTAAAATTTGAAATTAATTTCAAATTTCGTTAAAACTTTCCCTCCCCTTTTCCAATCTAACCCAAGCCCCTCATCCAAACCGCCCCTCTCTTCTCCCCACCTTGGCCGCCCCTTCCACTTCTACCTCCTCTCTTGGGAAACCCTAGTTCACTCATGAATATTGAAGCCAAGAAAAGAAGACAAGCTCCTCCCTCATCCTCGTCTTTGGTGCATGGTCGATCCTGAGATTGACCACGGCTTTGCCTACAACGCATAAGGAGAAATCGATATTCTTCTTTCTCCTTTCTACGAACCGAATTGGGAATACGAATACTCGGTGTAAATCTACGTCAACCGCATCCTTTATGGCCTCACCGAGACGGTTGAACTTCAACAACCCAGAGCAGCTTGGATTCTCATCGGACGATCAACAACCTCTTCTCCTCTAGCTACTTGTCCGGCGAACAAGGCCCTACGGGCCACTTGTCTTGTGGTGGCATCATTAGGATTGCTTCATTAGTATTACTATTTTATTTTCGTTGTTATTACGATTGTCTTGCTAATCTCTTTGTAACCGTTTGCCATTACTTAATCTTTTAACGAAAAATCTAAGAATTTGACTTGGGTGAAACATAAGTTCTTAGCTAGCAAAGTTCATGTTCAATGTCTATTATTAAAATCCAAAGCAACTCTTATCGCATGTATGTTTCACATCACCTCCCTCACATGATCACCTTCAAACCCCTCTTCACTTTCTTCCCTCCTTTCGCCAAAATAGCACCCCTCCTACCATAGTTTCACTCCTTTCTCTCCCAAATAGCATCCTTTACTCCTTGCTCCATATTTCCACATCTCTCTGCCCACCTTCCCCCTTTTTCGTCAATGATTTCAACATCATTTTCCCTCCTACGAAAATCAAAATTCATAGTTCTTCCCATTGGTTCCTTCACCTCCGATGCCGCTGTTTGGATTTGATTTTCCAATAACCTCTTCACCATCAAATGAAGATCAGAAACTTCATCTTCCACGGACGAAAAGTTGTCTTCTACGGATGAAATTTGATCCTCTACTGTGGCTTTTATTTGGCTCATCTCTCATTCCAAACGCTCTTCCAACGCATCTATCTTCTTGGCGTCCATCAAAATTTCTGGATTTTGATCCAAAAATCAGCAAGGGTTCCTTCCTCCGGATGAATTTTCACCGCTGAAATTTCAAGAAATCAGCCTTCGATGGTCCCAAGACTTGCTTTAATACCAGTTTGATAGGCAATACTTGAATATTTCAAGTAAACCCTAGCAAGAATAAGGAAAAACAGCAAGAGAAACACACAAAAATCTGGTAGAAAACTCTCCAAATTGCAATTGGATTGTAAAAGAGAACTAACGGAAACAACGAAACAACGATACAATTGATCCTCAATTCGAGAGGAGGATCGCCTCTCCCAATCTCTAGATGAATCAAGAGCCCAAGACACCAAGAAGAACCCTCACAAAAACACAATAACCAAACAAAACCCTAACCCAAATCTCCCTCCCATACTTAAGGCATACAATTAAAACAATAAAACAAAAAGACCTAAAGGCCCTTGTCGCCCCCTCCATTGGCTCCAATTTTGAATTTGAAATCAAGTGGACCCCACCCCTTCTCCCTCTTGCTGCTGCCCCCTCCTGCTATAGACTTGAACCGGCCCCTTAGAAGGGGCCGGCTGGACCGGTCAACTAGGGTCCGGTCTAACAGGCATATGCTGCTTCTACTTCAATTCAACACAAGACTACAGGCTCACACTATGAATGAGACGGGTAGCCTGAATAAAGCCAATCCAATCTGGTTCAGCCCCATTTGAGTCCTAGCTTGATCCTTCAGAAACTTCAACATTCTGTTGGCGCCTTGGGATTAATGTCCATGTAAAATAGGGTGCTAGATCATGTAGATTTTTACAATACCAATAAGACAGGTAAAATTTTCATGAACTTTAAGAACATGCATGATGCACATAACAGATATTCTATTCGAAAGGTTGTAAGTAGACCTAAGCACTTCGCTAATTAGGTTATAGATTAAATTGGGGCATGACTGCAAAGCTTTGCACAAGGTTGAACTAGCCTTATATAGGGTTTAGGGTTTTTTTTAGGGTCACAGGTTTAGGATTTTAAGGTTTTAGGTCTTAGGGTCTAGGGTTTAGATTATGAGACTTAATTATTAATTAACCAACTAAAATCATAATGCTTGCATGTGCATATTTGATTGATAAAATTCACCCTCTTATAGTACTGGTTGAAGATGCACTGTATTTGCATATGTAAATTTGAAAAAAGAAATGGAAAGAAAGTTAATTTAATTGGTACAGTTTATATGATGACTCCGATGATATTATATTATTTATGTAAAAAAGAATAAGTCGGGATATGAGTTTTTACTTACGCATAATATATGATTTAAGATCATTTACAAAATCATCTTTAAATAGAATTACTATTAAATGATGTTCTTTATTTAATGTTTTAATGTGAGCATGCATATTGTTTAAAAATTATATTATGTTATTGTAATTTTAAAATATGATTTATTCACTGAATTGTGTTAGAATCCACTCCTTTTCCTAAATAAATGTGTATGGGTATTACCTCGTGAAGTTAAATGAGTGGAAGAAAATTAAAAAAAATATATTATAGACGCAATGCTCCAAGAAAGAGATATTTATTTTCAATGGTTATATATTTACTTAAAATGAACTTTTGAGTTTAGTGGCTCTTTGAGTATGTTGAAAATAATTTGTTATTAGTGATATTAGTAAAAGAAATTTTGAATATTCATACAATAGTTTGTTCCTACTTGTTAATTCAAGCCTCTAAGCTAGGTCTTAACACCAACATCCAAGTCTAAAGCACGAAATGCAATAGGGTTGGATCAACTTCAAGTTTCAAGTCAGGAAATGATGCCCAAACCCAATCATTTTTTGGGCTAGCTCTATTAAGCCAGGCAATTGCCAATGGCCAACCCATGCCTAGACTTTAGCTTTTTTTAGGACGGCTTTCTTATTGCTTCTTATAGTAGCTTTTTAGTATAAAAATTAAAACTTTTGTACTAGAAAGCTGATTTAAGAAGCAATAAGAAAGTCGTCTCAAACGAAGCCTTCGTTAATAGTTTCCAACTAAAGAAAAGGAAGTTTTCTAGAGCATTCATGTAAATCAAAAGATTCAGCGGCATGTATTTTAGGTTTAATCAAATAATGAACATGAGTGTGATACAAAGTAGATGTACAACTTGCAGAAAACCCTGGCTGAATATTCAATTTCAACAAAACAAAAATTGATAACAAGTAAACAAGAAGAACACTCAAGAACATTTTTTATTGAATTATATATGAAGAAAAAGACAAGATACAGGTGATCTATAATTAGAGAGGTAGATTGGCTCTCCCAATCAACCTAGATGCTGCTAAAAAGCCCTCAAAGAAAGAACTACAACAAAACATAAAACTTAGCAATAGCATACCCTCAACCATAGACAAAACTCTCCCTTAAATAGTCCTAAAACACAATAACACAATTAGAACCTTCCTAATCAGCGTAAAAAAAAAATTATGAAACTTTTCTAAATAAATAGAATCTTCATAATCAACATAAACATAATTTAGGAAACTTTCCTAAGCAATTAAACATGATTTAGGAAACCTTCCTAAACAACTAAAGATGATTTAGGAAACCTTCAAAAACAATTAAAAAAATATTTTAGGAAATCTTTCTAAACAATTAAAGATTTCCTAAATAACATAAACACAATTAGAAAACTTTTCTAACACCCCCCCCCCCCCCCCCACCCCACTATCCCCCCCCCCCAAAACACTATTAGAAACCTTCCTAAACAATTTCCTTTAATTATGAATTTTCCTAAACAACTCTCTCTTGGCATTTCAGGATGCCAACAGCGAACCCAAATATGCCAAAATCCATTAGCTTTTGTGAACTCAACTTTAGGAACTGTCATGATAAAGTTAGAGATCATAAGCTCATTGCTACATGATCATTATTAAGCCAGTCTTGGGATTGGAGAACAGAATGTGCCATACAAGATGAATCAAACATGCACCTCAGGTTGAGGATATTAATATATTATGAAAACAACAAAAAAGGACAATAGACTTTCAAAGTCAAGCGGAAAGCTTGAAAAAGCAAAGCCAGAAAAATGTTAAAGAGGACAAAAAAGCAATAGAAGTTGAGCAATGACCTTTGACAATATAGAGCATGTTGAAGCTCCCATCACTTGCATCACATCTACTGCTGATCCAACAGCATCTTTCACATCTTGCAAATCTGCCTGAAGAGTAGAAAACAATCATAATCCACAGGTTATTGGTTTTTTACCATGCCATGGTACTATGACATTTTACATCGGATACAAATTATAGAGAAGCTCACCCTTGCTCCACCAACAACTGGAAGACGCAGAATGCTTGCCTCTAGTGCTTCAATTGCACCTGATAATGAACTTGAATGCTCTCTGTCCAGAAGAGAACATTCCTCTAGAAAGACCATCTGCATTGTTCATACGAGATTTTGTTAAGTTGATCGAACACATTTTTTGGAGAAAAATATACTAGTGGAATAATGTACATTGTACAATATATGACCCTTCTCCAGCATATAACTGTCAGGAATATTTTCATAGTTTACTATAAAAATACCCAAAACACCAAAAACACGATCACAATATTAGATTGTATATCAAATATTCTTCTCTCCAATCTAAAACAAATTAAAAAATAATCCATGGATAAAACACAAATAATGTTTTTTGTGATCCTGTACGTCATCTGCTGAAGGCATTTAAGGTTTAAGAATCCATGAAAGGAAAGAGAAATACATCCAGTGCTAACCTTGATCAATAAAGTTGCATGGTGGCATGGTGGCGCCATGCAGGAACATAATGATATAGCGTAAGGTTCTTACTTAAGTATAAAGGCTATTATAAAAACTAACATGCTGACTTTTATTTTTCAGTTGTAAAAGTGTCAGACCACGTTAATGAAAGATGATGATCCGAATCAACCCATGCAGGAGATATCAATAATAAAAAACATTATTAGATCAAATCGTTGGTACTGAGATTAAGGAATCTAAAAATCACCACAATTGAAAAGATTAGAACTTGAGATGATGATAGCATTACCAAGAAACAGAAAAAACAAACTAGGTTAGAAGGCACAATCATGGACATAAAACAAAGAAGAGCCAATCTCCCTCCGATATTTTGAGAAAGAATTCAATATCCATTTAAAAAAGATAATCAAGGAAAAACACATGGGAGTTTATCATAATCGATAGAAGTCAAGTATATCCAAGGAAAAATAAGATCATTAATAAAAGTTTCAAAGTTCTTCATGAAATTATTTCTAGACTATCCTGTCGCAAGACTCGACTTAATTTCCTAATAAGCATAAAAGGCCACATCTTTACTTGATTTTGAATGCGATATAAGGGTGCCTATATATAGGCAAGATAAAAGGACAATAAAATAAAATGCAATAACTAAAAAAATTATCAATAATGAGTATATATTCCTACTATAAATATCATGCACATGTTCTATTATTTATATGGCTATAAATATTTCCAATAACTCCAACGAAATTCATAACATAAATATTCCAAACATGTTCTAATATTTATAAATTAATGAATAATTCCAATATCTTTATCACCCCACACAAACTCATGATGTTGCTGCAAGAAGCGTTGCAAGTTTGCCTATCAAGAAGTGAAAGTGCCGAAGTGGATGAGACTTCTTTGCCAAGAAGGTCATCACCTGACATTGCCAACAACATTAAAGCTCGTCATTGTCAATAAGGTCATTGATAGGAAACAGCGAAAACTCTCCACAAAAATCCACACAAAATCATTAAACAATAGATAATTTGTATTATTTGATGAAAGGGAAACGGAAAATACCAAGATACAATTGATCCTCTATTTGAGAAGAGGATCTTTCTCTCTCAAATCTTTAGACGCGGCTAAAGCCTAAAGAAACTAAGAGATCTCAAATGTCAGCCAAATTCCAGATGCCCTGATGTAGGAAATGGGGTTTTAATTTTTGGTGAGCTACTAAAATTCAGCTCATTAATGTTGAGCTTTTACTCTATTAAGCTCATTATTTTAAAATTAAATAGGTTCATCCCCCCCCCTCTCTCTATGTGGCCCTTTGATTTCCTCCCCATAGGTTCCTTTTCCCTTCCCTGTGTCTCTTCGGTTTTCCCTCCTGATTCTTCTTCCCTGGGAGGTTCCGGCTCCCCTAGCTGTTGGTTCTGATTCCTTGGGCTGCCCCTTCGGTTCATCCCCTGGCTGCTTGTCCCGTGGCTGTTCTGCCCCTTCGGTTCCTCCCCTGACTTCTTGTCCCGTGGCTCCTTTACCCGGTTTTCTATGTGGTTCGGGTGCTGTTCTGGCTTCCTTATGGCTGTTGTTATGGTTCCCCTTGGCTGCCTTTTTGGGTTTTATGTGTGACTGTTTGGCTGCCTTTTGTCACCTATAAATATGTGATGTTTAAAAAAGTTTCTTGTGAGTAAAAAAATGATGTTTGGAAGCCAAAACCTGCGGGTTTCTTCGTGGAAAAGCTTGCGAGCTTGTCCCATTCCTCTCTTCATCTAGGAAAGCTTGCGAGCTTGTCCTCCCTTTCGTCTCGGCTTCTTATCTCCTTCTTCTATCCGCAAGTTCGACACCACTTGTATCATTCTTCTCAAAGCAACGGATGAAATGCAATTTTAGGAAGTTGTATGTGTCGTTTTATTTTTATTTCATAAGTTTGTAAGCGTCTTTTGTTGTATGGTCGTCTTTATATGATATAAAGTGGTCTTATATTTTGTTTTAAGTGGACTCTTTTGAATATTCTAGGAAGTGTTTCTCTTGCTTGCAAAAATTAGATTTTTTCTAATTTTTGCTTGCATCAATTTGGTATCAGAGCCTAGGTTTGTGTCTTCCTAGGTTTTTTCGTTTTTTTAGTGTTCAAAAAAATGGAAAAAGACAAAAAATTGTGTCAGTTGTGGAAGAATGCAATCCATAAGATCTTGAAGTCCCTCTTCCTATGGATAGATGGGTTCCGACGGAAGGAAGTTCAATAGAACCCCTACATAATGAACTATACAATCTACAAATGAAGATCCATACATGTATGGAGAAATACATGAAGAAAAAGAAATTGCTACAAGAACAATTCAAGCAAGAACGTGAGATTATTCTGAAAAGGTATGAAACAAAGATTCAAGAGCTAGATATGCTTCCTCGGAATAAATATGAAACAACCTCATCAAGAGATGAGCTTCTTCAACTGGAGGAGAATTGATATAGGCAAAGGGGGGTGCCTTGAAATTTTGGTGAGCTGTTCATTTCTCTTTTAAATTCAGCTCATTATTGAGTATTTAATGCCAAAATTGATACATCCCCCCCCCCTTTTCCTCTTCACCTGCTGCCCCTTTGATTCCCCGCCTGGCTTATCCCGTGGCTGGTTCCTTCTCCCTTTTTGGTTATCTATTCCGGTCCCCCTGGTTGCTGGTTCCGTTCCCTGTGCTGCCCCTTCGGTTCCTCCCCTGGCTGCTTGTCCCGTGGCTTCCCTTCGCTTCCTCCCCTGGCTGCTTTTCCCGTGGTTGTTTTTCCCGGTTTCTGTGTGGCCTTTTTCGGGTGTTGTTCTGGCTCCCTTTGGCTGTTGTTATGGTTCCCCCTTGGCTGCTTTTTGGATTTTATGTGAGACTGTTTAGGTGATGTTCTGGATTGAGTGTTTGGCCTTCTATTTCCCTTATTTGATGGAATTCATTAGGGTTATTTAAGGGTTGTTTGGCTGCCCCTTTTCTCCTATAAATATAAGGTGTTTTGAGAGTTTAGAGAGAGTTTTTATGCCTGATTTTTGGAGTTAAAAAACTAGAGGATTTTTCTTGGAAAAGCTTGCGAGCTTGTCCTTCCTTTCGTCTTGGGCTTCTTACCTCTTTCTTCTCTCCGCAAGTTCGACGCCAATTGTATCTTTCTTCTTAAGGAAATGCAAGTTTATGATTTTTATGTCAAAGTTTGTAACCGTCGTTTTATAATATGAAAGTTGTCTTTTGTTCAAGTGTTGTGTAATTTTATTTAAGTTTTTGTGACGATGTATGGTTGTAAGTGTGAAAGTCCTAGATTTTTCTATTATTTCCTAGGAAGTCTTTTTTTTTCTTTTTGCTTGCAAAAATTAGGGGCCCTCCCTATATTTTTGCTTGCATCATGCCCTAACCCTAGGAAAAGAAACTATTTAATACATACAATCCAAAAGAAAATCTTTAAATTGTCCATACATTCAAATTTCTCTCCTAACTCCCTAAAAAATCCTTCCTAAATCGCTCTGTGGGATTTGCGGTTCGGTCGGCGCGTACAAGGAGGCGGAAGAGTTCCCGTGTGGACATGGTGGACCGGTCAAATAATACTCCCCTCCCAAAGTGTCACCTTTTCCTCAAGGTGGAACGAAGGAAACTACTACTAAAGCACTTGATCAATAACATTGGACTGAAAAATGGACTGATACTTGGTTGAATAATCCCTACTTCAAGCATCTCCCTTATCAATCTCTCGCTCTCATCCTTCTGGATTTGGGGATGACGATACGAATGAACACTAATAGGTGTAACTACTTCCTTCAATATGATAGCATGAGCATGTCCCTACGGAGAAGGCGGATCCCTGAGGTAGCTGACAAACCTCACTAAACTGTTGAATCAATGGTTGTACTGAAAGAGGATTGATCCCCTCCAATCTATGTAGTTCCATCAGATAACCTTCCCCCATCTCATGTATGCTCATCACCTTGGTTTTAAGTAATATCCCTCCCCTAATCACCACCTTTCTCCCATCCACCATCAACTCCATTGTCAATGCTCCCCAGTTGACCTTTGTATCCCCCAAGATCTGCAGCCACTTCATTCCCAGAATGATATAAGTGCTCCTTAAATCCAATGGGAGAAAATCTTCCCTCACATGAACCACCTGTATGGTTAACACTACTCCCTTACATATCCCCTAACCCGTCTCCACCTTCCCTGTACCCATCATCACTCCATAACACCTTGTATCCACTAATGTCACTACCAATTGGTCCATGATGATTAGAGATGAAATTATGGGTAGCCCCACTGTCAATCAACACTACCAACTCCATGTCTACTATTTCCCCTTTCATCTTCATGGTATGATTCAGAGTGAATCCCACTATTGAATTCAGGGGACCTCCATCACGTCTAGATGCAGCTTGATCTCCATCTCTCTCTCTCCCATACTCTCACCTCCCTCTTTAGTTTCCTCGTCATCACAGATGGTGAGAACCTGAAAAATTTGATTCCTACACTTGTGCCCCGGAGTATACTTTTCATCACATATGAAGCATAGTCCCTTCATCCTCTTCTCTTGCATCTCCCTCTCTGTCAGCCTTTTGAAGTTCCCCCCACTTTTCCTCCTCTTGGATTCTCCCTAAGAGTCTCATTAATGTTGCCTGATGCAGGCCCCTTGGGTGCTAGAAGAGTGGTCGTCGTCCTGTAAGTGCCTCCTAAGCCGCTGCACCTGGCTCCTTTTCTAGATTCTTTTGATTTTCCACCAGTTATGTTAACTTCATGGTCTCTCCCAAGTCACGAAGCACCACGACTTTCACCGCCGCTCTGATCTTTGTCTTGAGCCCCTTCATTAAATTTTCCTCCAATGCAGTCTCTGATAATCACTCCACCCGACTGACTAGATGCTCGAACCGCTCACGATAGTTTGTCATTGATCCGTCCTGCATCAATGCAAAAAATTGCTCATAAAAATCCACTCCCCCATCGATTTGGAAAAGTCCTCTAAACTCTCCAGCTCCACATAGGTCTCCTTTGATCCCACCACTGGAACCACGACAACGCCTTCCCCTCCAAACATAGGCCTACTGCTATCAGTTTCTCCTCGTCCGTCAACCCATTGACAGCGAAGTATCTCTCCACCTTGTAGATCTATCCATAAGAGTCCTCCCCTTCAAAAATTGACATCTTCAGCTTCCTCACTTTTGGATCTCCCCCGTTTCCCCATATTCCTCCAGACTTTCCCCTCTCCCAAGTGCTTTGCTCTCCCTATGTCTCCTGATATTCCCTTCCATGTTCATCTTCAAACTCAACATCACTTTCTTCCATCCTTTTTCCAAAATCAGCACCCCACCTACCATAATTTCCCTTCCTTCTCTCCCAACCAGCGCACCCATTACTCCTTGTTCCCTATTTCCCCGTCTCTCTATATACCTTCCCCCTTTTTCCTCAATGATTTCTACATCATTCTCCCTCCTACGAAAATCAAAATTCGTAGTTCTTCCCATTGGTCCCTTTGCCTCCGATGCCGCCGTTTGGATTTGATTTTCCAATAACATTTTCACCACAAAATGAAGATAAAAACTATCTTCCACGGATGAAATTCAATCATCCACTGTAGCTTTTATTTGGCTAATCAATCCTTCAAAACATTCTTCCAACGCATCTACCTTTCTGGCCAGCATCAAAATTTCTGAATTTTGATCCAAAATTCAGCAAGGATTCCTTCCTTTGGATGAAATTTTGCCGCATAACTTTCAAAAAAATCAGCCCCCAATGGTCCCAAGACTCGCTCTGATACTAATTTGATAGGAAACATTTGTAGATCTCAAGTATTTCATATCAATCTTCGGAAAAAAGCGAGAATTCTCCACAAAAATCCACACAAAACCACAAAACAGTAGATAATTTGTATTACTTAATGAAAGGGAAATGGAAAATACCAAGATACAATTGATCCTTTATTTGAGAGAATGATCCTTCTCTCCCAAATCTCTAGACGCCGCTAGAGCCCAAAGAAACTAAGAGATCTCAAATGTCAACCAAATTCTAGATGCCCTAACCCTAGGAATAAAACAATCCAAAAAGAAATCTCTAAACAATCCCTACACTCAAATTTCCCTCCTAACTCCCTAAAAAATCCTTCCTTAATCGCTCCGTGGGATTTGCGGTTCAGTCGGCACGTACAGAGAGCCGAAAGAGTTCCGCCTGAGCCGGTCCCATGTGGACCGGCTGGACTGGTCCAATGGACCGATCTAACAGTCATGTTTGTCGTCACAACAACATCGACACCCATCAATGCCAACAAGATCAATACATGTTGTCGACAACAACATCGATTCAATTCACATCACGACACCATGTGCAGTAGCGCTAGCCTGCCTCGTGGTCCTCGCCCCCTCCCCAGCCCCGAAGCATGTGCTTGCCTACCTTGTGGCCCTTGCACCCGTGGGTTAGCGAGTAAGGTCATGTCAACCCAAATTAGCTGCAGGTCGGGCCCAAATTTGAATTTTTAACCCGTTTGTCTAATCGCATCGGGTTCGGGTCAAAATAGTTGAAGGCGAGTCAATTTCAGCTTGAACCCAAATCCGACCCGAAAACCTATTTTGACACCCCTAGTTATCGCCAACAACATCAATGCCCACTATAGCCAACAAAGTTGCAACAATGATATCGATATTGATGCTTGTCATCACCAACAAGATTGATGCATGCTATTGATACCAACGTGACACCAACAAGGCGGTTTTCTTTCATTATTGGAAACAACATTAAGATCATCCACAGCTAACGAGATCTATGCACATTGTCCAAACCATCATCAATGTCAATCGGCGCTAACAAGATGTTGTTCATCACCTGTCATCATCAAGATCGACAAAACGAATCCCTCAAACATGAGACAGCAAATTCCACTTCTACCTCCTCGTCTAAAAGCAATAAAATTCTCTTGACTGACACCACCAATTACACCAAATACAAGCTCTAATAAAATATTAGGAAGACATAAAAGGCTATGTTTTTGCTTGATTGAATTGAATGTGATATGTTGACACAAGGTTGTATATATATAAACAAAAAAAGAGAGCGGTAAAGAATAACACAATAATAAAAAATATCCTCAATAATGAGGATAAATTACTAATAAATTCCTACTATAAATATCAAACATATATTCTAGTATTTCTATATCCATAAGTAATTTCAATAACTCTATCATAAATTCATACTATAAATATTATGAATGTAACAATAATCGTATGATAATGAATAATTTCAAAATCTCAAACATCATCTATTAAATAAAAAGAATTTGAAAATATATTTATTGTGATATTCTAGAGTTACCTTTCTGCAAACTAAGGTTATCTATGATATCATTTACTAATATCATTTACAGATTTTCCTAAGTTTCCTAAGAGTGTTGCTTATTTTTCAAGAGAAAAGCTCCTCAAATGCCTTCCAAAACATATAAGTGGGATGACTTTACATATATAAAAGCTTAATGACATATTAAACATTTTCACTACAACAAAATCTCTCATCTTTTTTTTTTTGCTTGTTCGAGGGTAGACAGAATCTCCCTTGTGGTTGGCACAACAAACCCTAGAAGGGCTGGTAGCTTACCTTTCACAAATAAAGTCTGAACTCTGAAGGATCCAATGCCTTCAATTCCATTATTTCAAACTTAAATCATTCCTATACACCTCCATACACCATATGCAAATTTCTTCCTTCACAACTTTTGTTTTAGATTTGATTCCTCATTATTATGAGCAATAAAACAAAAAAAAAATTCTAACCAAAAATAAACTTTTTTATTGATAAATGATGAAAGAAACGAACAAGATACAATGAATCCTCAATTGGAGAGGAGGATATGTCTCTCACAGTCTCTAGCCGGCGGCTAGGACCCAAGCAAACCTTAGGAACTCTCAAAATTCAGCAAACAACCAGATAACCCTAACCCTAAGAAATCTCATCTATTTAAAGCATACAAATACAACCCCAGAAAGAATAAAAAAAAATGCAAATACAACCCTAATTTACTAAACAACCCCTCTGATGGGGACATCCGATCTTGGAAGGTTTATCAGAGGCGTGGCCGCCGATCTACGGCCACGATCGAGTCACTACAACAACAACAACAACAACATCAAGCCTTTATCCCACTACGTGGGGTCGGCTACATGAATCCTTTTTCTCCATTGTGTCCTATTAAAAGTCAAATTCTCGTTTAAATCTAATAAAGAAAGGTCATTCCTAATATTTTCTAACCAAGTCTTTTTAGGTCTACCCCTACCTTTCTTAACATAAGTCAAATCTAATACCTCTACTCTCCTAACTGGGTCATCGCAAGGCCGCCGTTTTATGTGACCAAACCATCTAAGGCGACTTTCTCTAATCTTATCTTCTACTGGAGCTACTCCAACCTTTTCACGTATATGCTCATTTCGTATCCTATCTCTAAGGGTAAAGCCACTCATCCACCTGAGCATCCTCATCTCTGCCACACTTAACTTAGTATTATGCTTCTCTTTTAAAGGCTAACATTCGGCACCATAAAGCATTGCAGGCCTCACTACCATCTTATAGAATTTTCCCTTAAGTTTGAGGGGTACATTTCTATCACATAACAAGCCCGATGCATTCCTCCACTTCAACCATCCAACTTGAATTCTGCTGATAATATCCCCATCTATTTCACCATCACTCTGAACAATAGATCCAAGATATCTAAAACGTGTACTCTTATTAATGACTTGATCGCCCAAAGTCACAATCCCCTCACTAGGTCTATTACTACTAAAATTACACTCCATATATTCCGTTTTAGATCTACTCAAGCGAAAACCTTTAGACTCTAAGGTTGACCTCCATAATTCAAGTTTACCTTCAACTCCCTCTCTAGTCTTATCAACAAGAAGAATATCATCAGCAAAAAGCATACACCAAGGTACATCCTCTTGCAAATGTCTAGTGAGAACATCCAAGACTAAAGCAAAAAGATATGGGCTTAAGGCTGATCCTTGATGTAACCCAACCGAAATAGGAAAATACTTGGTCAATCCACCTTGTGTTTGAACACAAGTAATAGCTCCTGCATACATATCTTTAATGATTTGAATATAAGCATTATTAACTCCTTTCTTTTCAAGAACTCTCCATAACACTTCTCTTGGAACTTTATCATATGATCTTCAATAATCCATACCTTTGAGAGCACAATCCACTATCAAGGAAGACGATTCACATTGGTAAAAGTTAGCACAACTAACATTCTTTTCAAATCCCCCTCTTATCTTGGTCATGCATCCCTCAATTAAGCAAGAAAATGATAAACGCAAATCCTAGTTTTGTATTTCTCCTGCATGAGATTGATAGGTCCAGTAGGTTAATCAGCTATTGCAAGAGTTTTCTACCCTTTTCTAGGAGATGAAAGATCTAACACCAAGAACTACGGAAGATGAGCTACCACAAATCAAGGGAGCTCTTTTGCCGGGTAAACTCATAGACTATCCATTGCAGACATGATGGAGCAGGAGCAATTCACCCTTCAGATCGCCAATGATAACTATGCCAAAGAAGAATAGTAGATGGTTGATATATATCAACTACATAGCATTAAAAATGATCACCATAGAAAACTATTATCCATCGCCGAAGATCAAAATTGATCCAACAGTTGCATCTAGCCAAGTACTCTGATTTATAGACTTAAAACTCGGCTACCACCATATCCAGTTTAATGAAAAAAATACCTAAGAGATTGCCTTCAAAACAAGGTAAAATTATTTGAATGACAAGTGATGCCACTTGGATTTTGCAAAGCGCCAACAACAATGATGGGGACGTCAATCCGAGGTTTCGATGCGTTTATCAGAGGCGACACCGGAGAACGATGGCCACGATGGAGAGTCTCTACTTTTGACTCACTTTATGTATTTTGACACATTTTATGTATTATTCATTTCAGTTTCAGTTTATTTCGTCAATTTCCGTTTTTATCCTTGTGGGTAGTTGGTCATTATTGTAACCCGAGGGGCATTTTCAGCCCGCAGGCTTTGAGACCCAAATACTTAAGGCCGTCGGTCACCCCACTCCCCATCTCCACCCATTGGTTAAGCCACCACGCAAATATCCACACGGCCAAACCCAACCCGCGGCGGCCCTCCTCTTGGCCTTTTCCCTGCATCAATTCCCAAATTGCCACTAAACTTCCCTAAATTACCTTTCATAAATTTTAGGTAATATATTATGAGTAATCCATCCATTTGAATTTGAATTTAGTTTTACCTAAGTTAAAATCTCTATTTCTTTAGCAAACTTCCTAATTCAACAGCTTAATTGAAATATTGAATTTTAATTGGATAAAATCTTTTATTCTCAAACTGTTAATTCTTAATTCAAGATAAGCATTGAATGCTCCCCAATTCCTCCTACCATCCCTATTGGACCGTCGGACATGCTGGGTAACGCGGCCCCATCCACTTTCCTTGCTTTTGCAGTTTCCTATGTAATTTGAATTAATTTTGGTAACAATAATTGGAAATACCAATATTAATTTAAGATCAAATTAATTTTCTAAATGGCAGTTAAATTTCTCATTTTATAGATGAAAATATAGTTTCTGAAGCAAATTGAATCAATTTGAAATTTCAAATTAAATTGGACCCAATTAAAATCTTTCCTAATCCTTTTAAACCCAAATTGTAGGAAAACATCCACCCCTTAAAATCCCTCCGCCATCACTAAGCCACCGCCCCTTCATCTCCCCCGCCCTCTCTCTCTCCATAAACCCCACAGAATTTAGGGATTGGATTTTCCTCTGAGTTCAATTTTAGTCCTTTGTTTCTAAAATTGAGTTTATTTTTAGATTCTGGAGGAAAGCTTGTTCTTTTGCCGTTAACGAGAAACTTCTTTCCTCTTCAACAATAGTCAGAGTATAGCCATTTTTGGAAGACTTCGTCCAATAACATCTATGAATGGCCGATCCGGAAACTGAATACGGCCTAAACCCTACGAAAACGGGACGGATTCGTGGAAACATCTGCAATCACACTTTCTTTGACGTTAAAGGCCATTGTAGGGTCGATCACTACACGTTCGGGAATTAACTAGAGCGTATTCTGGACAACGTTGGTGGAGCAATTGAAGAACAGTTTGAAGGCGTTAGTGTGAGGCACGATCATTTCGAACACACGGTCCTGACAAAAAGGGTTCTACTTTCCCCTTTCATAATATTTTTGAGTCTAACTTTATCTTGTGTTTGATCGTAGTCACCAAAGGACGCTTCTCCTGTTTCTTCGCTTAAACTTAGTAAACGTAAGGCTTCTTGAGGTAACTTCTTTGTTTACTGATTCTCATTGTTAGATTATGGATTCTTATTAAAAAACTAATATTACTGGCCAAACTATACGTTATTTTCTAATTTATTTTTGAAAGATTTCAATCTCTATGGTTATGTGTTTAGCCTAAGCGGTGTGTGACCCATTTTCTTGGTTTAATTCCGTTGTTTAAAAATGCTAATAGGTTTCTTCACTGTTGTTTTCTAATTCAAAAGTTTGTGCATAATTCTAAAACAATTCATTGCAATCCTTAAGTAGCCTAAATGTATTTTCTTTTTTCTTTTGAGAGGATGGAAGGGGTCATAGAGAGTGGAGGGGTTAGGGAGAGAGAAAAAGATAGCATTGTATGGATCAATAGAGAGAATAGAGAGGATTAAGTGAGGGAGGGAAGGATAAGAGAAATAAGATAGAGTGAGCGAGAGATAAAGAGAGATGGTGGGAGGGAGAGAGAGTGTGTGTGTGAAAGAGGGAAAGAGGGATATATATAATGAGATATATATAATTATATTATTTTATAATAATTATA
>NW_021586447.1:613396-625416 GCF_001605985.2 Dendrobium catenatum
ATATATATATATATATATATATAGAGAGAGAGAGAGAGAGAGAAGATTTAGATATAGAGAGCAAGAGAGAAGGGACAAGAGTGAGGATTTTGAGAAGGTAGAGAGAGTGTGTCATAGGAAGAGAGGTAGTACAACATATATTTTTTAGAAGCTGGGAAAGAGAGAGAGAGGGAGAAGGAGAGGACAAAATAGAGAGAGGGAGAGGAAGGGAGATTTAGGGAGTGAGAGAGAGAGAGAGAGTAAACGAGAGAAAGTTATAAAGAGATATAGGGATTGAGAGATAGAGAGAATGAGTGAGTGAGAGAGATGGAGAGAGGTTGAGAGAGAGAAAGAGTAGAAATGGGGGAAGGAGAGAGTGTGAGAGAATGAAAGGGTGAGGGAAAGAGAGAGTAAAAGATAGATGTGTTTTTAGAGAGAGTGAGAGAGAAAGAGAAGCGAGAGTCTAGGGTAGAGGGAATGAGAGACTGATATAGAGAGAGGGAGAGAGAGGGAGGGAGGGTAGAGAGAGGGAGAGGGAGAAAGAGAGAGAGATAGATTGAGTGAGAAAGAGTGGAAGAAAGAGGGTGGGGAAGAGATAGAGAGAAGATGAGAGAGAGAGAGAGAGAGTGGAATCAAAAGAATTATTATTAATTGAACGACTTTCCATGCCTCAAATCTTCTCTTATTTATAAGTATAAAATCACTTATCCAAATAAAAACTTGAATAAACTTGGCAGCCATGATCCATTAATAAAATGCTACTTATAAGTCAGAGACTATGCATTGGAACCTGCATCCAATGTGTGTAGGAAGGCATCAATAGCAAAAATAAAAGGAATATAAGAATAATGTATCTGAAAAGACAATGAAATTAAGACGCGTAAAAGTACTTGAAGACACGTAAAGGTACTTGGAACCCTATGCAGGCACATATAAATAAATAATTAAAGCCTAATGTCAATTACAGCCCCATCAATAAAAAAGAGCAATCCATAGAATGCAAATCGCTAGAGTAAAGTCCACTTAAAAACCAAACTAAAGGCCCAAATGAAAATTACAAAGAACCAACAACAGCCAAATTGAAGAACAAAATAGCAAACCATACAGCCAAGCTAAATAGACTCAAAGGAACCAATACAAATATTAGATAACACAATCCATTCTCTTTTAGAACGTCCGTTATACATATTTTCAACGAACTAAATAGAAAAAAGCAAAACCATAAAATCATCTAAAGAAAAATAAAAATTTAAAGCATTGATTGCATCAAATTTACACACATGATAAAAATTCTTCTATATGATGAATTAAGCATTTAATATTTATTAAGAAAATCCAAGCATAATTGCACCACTTCTAATAAAGTAATTCATCAACCATTACAAACATATTAGTTGAGCCAGTATACAGCATCAATAGCCACCAACACAATCTCATCAATAATATTGATTCAGTGATAAAATGTATAAAATTGTCATGAGTGTTGAAAGTGAATTTTCAAAAAGTAGATTAAAAAAAGAAGAAAAATCCAAGAAATCGATGGTCTAATCATGAAATAAGGTCAAATAAAATACAATGAAGACAAGACTTATATTATAACTTCTTAAGATTTCTAATTTGTAAGCAATTGTCATAATGCATAGAATGGTTTTAAATGGTCGTGCCTATCCAACAATTAATTTCATGTAGGAAGCCTTTAAAGATTTAGAGATCCTGTTATTTTATCATTTATTTTAAATTACATATACCTTCTATTAAAATTAATAAAAGATTTATAACTATCATAATTAATAGTTAATTTTTGATAACTTTCATGCAAATCAGGTAAATAACAAATGAAAATGTTAAAATACAAATCCTATATAATAATAATGAAAACATTATAAGAAAACATTATAACTAATTCCTAAAAGAGAAGGATGAAAAACCTAAAATAAACTAACCTCATAAATATGATATTATGTCTGTATGGATGGACGTCTTTAAAGAAAGCTATAGAAATCATGAAAAATCATGCACTCATAGATTTGAATAGTATATGAAATTCTAAATTTCTATTTTCTTTTAAGGCATTCATTTTTCTTGGGGATATTAAGCACGGGTGTAGTAAATTTTTTTTAAAATTCCTCAATAACAAAAGCGCTATAAAACCTAATTAAATGCCTTCGAAATATTGTAAGCTAAAGCTATCCTTAATTTATTTCCAAAATACCTTTAATAAAATAGATAATGATAACATAATAGTCTAGTGGCAAATAACAATTGGCTATACAAACACATTATAATCTTCTTGTTTAAATTTTGTTAAATGATCATGTAGTTGGTCATTATAATCCTTAGAGCATAAATATTCATATTAGCTCGTGTAAACTTAGCAACAACGCTTCACCAAAATGCATGACCATGTCACAATAGTTTTGGTGCAGCATATTCTACTCTTTGCAAATTAGAGATGTAGCAGACCAAGCGGTTAAATCGAATCACTCAATAGAACCAATATAAGAATATGAGCAAAACACAAGCTAGCATAAGTCCATTACAAAAGAGCACATTTCAAAGCCCATATCAAAACCCACTGATGGATATTTAAATATAATTTATTTTTACTTTTGAATCTTAAAATATCATTGAAACTATGTATATGACCATCCACCTTAATGAAAGAGTACGAAAAAATAAAAAATAAAAAAGTTGGATATTTACCCATTCATTAAGTGGCCAATCCCTCCTATTTCTCTCCAATTTTCTCCTTTAAAATGAGGAAGCTCAAAGGTCTTTTTGCTAATAAATGGGAGCTGATACGCAATGAAATTTCTATTATTGAATGAGATCATTGAAGTGAAGAATATTGTTTTCTCTTTTGCTTGTGACGGGTGGCTTCAAAAGTACATTTTCTTTGGTTAGTTAAGATAGAAATCATTGAAGTGAAGAAACAACTTCTCCAAATCATCCTAATATATTTAACCTTATCCTAAGCCAACAAGACCAGCCACAACCCAATCCAAGCATCACAACTACACCAAATCCCCGCTCATAGCTCTCGAGCAAGACTAGGACCTAGTTTTATTCCCTATTCCTTGACACCTACTTAAACTCAAAATTTATAATTTGCCCCAAATCATCCATTCACATTCTAAGCTAACTCTCCTCAAGAATTTCTAGTCATTTGCACCACCAAAAATCTAATCCCCAAAGTGATTTTTCAAATCAACACAAAGTAATCCAATCTGGATTAGTCTTAGCATTTCCACCATTGTACCCCTCCAAGCCCCTCATCATTTTATCACAAAATCCATAATACTTTATTAAACATTAAACCTAATATTCTTAGCCTTCCATAGCCATCATTCTCACTAAAAATGTCACCACTCCTATCACATTTAACATCTGAGTAAATTTGAGAATAAGAACATTTCAATCAGAACTCTTTAATAAGAAAAATTTTGTAGTGATGGACTTAACTCCAAGAACTTGAGAGTCACTCAACAAGTTTGAGGTTTGTGAATCCATTTTTATTATAGACTAATTTTATATCATCAGCTTGAATATATAATATATTTCTTAGAACATAAGAGGACTTTGTAACTCCCTCATCACTCGAAGGTTCTTTTAACTTTGAATTACTTTATTTTTGTGTCTATATTTTAACTTTCACTCTCTCATCTATATCTCTTTCCCTCACATCCACTATAGCTATTCCTTTTTAAAATCATATTATAGCACCCAAATTAATCTCTCAAGACCTAATTGAAAACTTAGCCCAAATGATTGATTTTGAATATCTTAGGATTCATGAAAATGACATTGAAATGAAAAAAAAAAAACTATTTGAGGGTAATAGAACACAAGTGCAAGAACTAAAAAAATCAAATTCAAGCTATCATGAACTATCTATAAAATAATAGAAATCCTGCAGCACCTCATGCTCAAAATCACATTAAATTATTAGAAGAAGATGAATCCTATTTAGACCATGAAGAAGACTGATAGGTCGGTTCCTCCGACCTGGGCCCAAACCGAACCGACCCAAGGGGGTCGGGTGTACCAGAGCAGTGCAAACCGCCTCTTCTTGCCGCCTAAGGGGTCCTTGCTTGCCAAATTGGGGACCAATGGGAATTTAGTTTCTAAATTAAATGCAAATATGGAAGGTAGGGAATATTTAAATCATTATTTTTATTAGGAAAGGGAGAGGGGGGCGGTGGAGAGGCTTTAAATAGAGATGAGAGGGTAAGGGAGAAGGCATGCTTAGATTTATGTTCTCTTGGAGTTTTGGGCTCTAGACCTAGCGTCTAGAGATTTGGAGAGAACGATCCTCCTCTCGAATAGAATATCACTTGTATCTTTGCTTTGAGTTTTCAATAAATTTTGCTATGTTTTTCTTGTTCAAGCTTGGTTATTATCGCTGTTTTTGATCTAATTTGAATTAGGGTTGATTGCGAACTCAAGTAAATCCAGTAGGATTACTTGCAAACCGCTGAACTCAAGTATTTCCTATCAAAGACCAAACTCACAAACTATAAGATGACAACACAACTCCAAGAAAGGAGCTATAAGATCATCTTTATAGGAATGCTAATGACTTTAATGATCCCTCCAGGAGAGTTGAAATTAAAGCTCCCACCTATAATGCCAACTAAGACTTTAATAATTTCATACCCTAGTTAGACCACATGAATGACTTATTCGATTGACATAGAATGGATGACTACTAAAGAGTTTCATTTGACCCATAGCTTAGTGAAATAATAAAGGTTGGAAATACTCGCTTTTATTTGGATTGAAATGAATGAGATGTTAAGAACTAAATATTGTATTAGGCATCATGAAAAAAATGCTAAAAATATGGTTCATCAAGATAAGATAGTCTCTCTATAATTGAATATTTGTTCACTTTTAAAGACTTAATTGCTAAAATCTACTGTGTTGACAATAATTGACAACAACAACATCAAGCTTTTATCCCACTATGTGAGGTCAGCTACATGAATACTTTTTTTCTCTATCATGTTTTGTTAAGAATCAAATTTCGTTTAAATATAATAAAGAAAGATCATTTCTAATATTTTCTAACTAAATCTTTTTAAGTTTACCTCTATCTTTCTTAACATAAGCTAAATATCATACATAAACTCTCCTAATCGGATCATTAGAAGGCTGCCGTTTTTTGTGACCAAATCATCTAAGGCAACTCTCTCTAATCTTATCTTCCATTAAAGCTACTCCAACCTTTTCGCGTATATGCTTGTTTTGTATCATGTCTCTAAGAATAAAGCCACTCATCCACTTGAGCATCCTCATCTCTGCCACACTTAATTGTTATGTTTCTCTTTTAGCGGCCAACATTCTACGCCATAAAGCATTGCAGGTCTCACCACCATCTTATAGAATTTTTCCTTAAGTTTGAAGGGGACTTTTCTATCACACAACAAGCCCAATGCATTCCTCCACTTCAACCATCCAACTTGAATTCTAATAATAATATTCTCATCTATTTCACCATCAATGAACAATAGATCCAAAATATCTAAAACATGTACTCTTATTAATGACTTGATTGCCCAAAATCACAATCCCCCCACTAGATCTATTACTACTAAAATTATACTCCATATATTCAGTTTTAGACCTACTCAAATGAAAACCTTTAGACTCTAAGGTTGACCTCCATAATTCAAGTTTACCTTCAACTCCCCTCTTGTCTAATCAACAAGGAGAATATCATGAGCAAAAAGCATACAACAGAGTACAACCTTTTGGCAATAATTGACAACTAGCCAATAAATTTTTCATTAGATTGAGGGCAGACATTTAGAACAAAATAGAGTTATTTGATCTCAAAATCCTAGAAAAAGCATTATATTTTTGGTAAAAATTTAAAAGAAATATGCTTCTCTTTCAAGATCAAAAGGACAAGCCCCTCTATTTTATTCCAGAGGTCTATTGTTAGACCCACTCTACTTTTGATCGAGCCCATTTGCCCAAAGCACCTACTAATGGGAGTTCTAAAAATACTAAGAAAATAATATATTTTAAATATCACCAAAGATTCATATACAAAACCAATGTAAAGCTTGCATCATTGTCTTAGAATTAAATGAAAATCCTATATTTGATGATGTGGAAAAAGTTTATGATTATCCGTGCCTTTCTGATGAGGAGTTAGATCGATGATCATCAAATCAATGTGACATGATGTTTGACTATAATAAAAAATAAAATAGAGGATTGAAAAAGATTAATATTCTTAGTATGCATGTTATGTGTAATAAAAAAAGATGTATTTTGGTCACAAATAAAATAAGCATAATGAATGTCATCTCGACCCACACCGTCACCAATGATAATCTCAAGATTGAACCACACCCTTAACAATTCCATGTCAATTGGGTCAACTATGCATCTCTACCAATTACAAGTAGGTATCCCATTCCCATATGATGTCCTCTGTTGACCTCTATTTATGCTCGAGCACTTTCAATCAATCTAATCGAATCCCGTCGAGCCCAATTGGAGCTCGAATCGACCCGAGTCGAGCCGAATCGGACTCGACTACATTCAATTAGACTCGATTATTTTATTTTCGTTATGTCGTGTTTAATTCGCTTTAAATTAGTGTTGATTTTGAACCCAATTTTGTACTATTAAATTCGTGGCGCTGGCTCGAACCGAAGTTGGCTCAAATCGAGCCGAATTCGGACTCGAGCTTAACCCAATTTTAGCCAAACTTAACCTGACTTAGTTCCATTTAATCCTTCTAAATGCCATTTGACTTTCTAAGATATTTGAATTCATCTCCTAAATCTAGTAATCGCATCGACGGTCATGATCGAATGAAATCCTCTTTTCAGCTCAAATCCCGCTTCGCAGGCGATCCTCTGCGATTCGGACAGGCATCGAGCAGCGATCGAAGCTGTTTTCGGCCTTTTCAGAAGCTGGAGCGCAAAGACGAAAGGGGCGGGCTTCCTCTTTCGACAAGGGACTTGGTTTCTACTCAGACGAAGGTCTTCGTCTTCACGACGGTCCGCGAACTCCCTCTCTCTCTTGATTTCACGCTCGCTCTCTGATCCCGACCGGCCTCTCCTCTCCTCTTCCGTTCGCACGATCCCAGGCCGGCTGGAATACCAGCACTCCATCTCTCACGCGTCCAGCTCCCGCTCAGATTTTTGGACAAACCGAGGAGACCCGAACGGGCCTCCTTCTCGATCTCCTCTCCAGTTCGCGAACCCGACGTCGTCGGGTCTGAGCTCGATCTCCCTCTTCGGACGGAGCCCGATCACCCTCTGGAAAGGTCCTGCTCTCGTCGCTCCCTACACGCTCGAACCGAATCCGGCGGAAATCCCGTATGAATCCAGCGGCTGGACCAAATTGAGTTTCATCCTCTTGCAATGTAAGTTCCTTCTCCTTTTCCCTCTTCTTCTTCCTTCTTCTTTTATTTTCTTCTTCTTCCTCCTTTTCCCCTCTTCCTTCACCTTAATTCCTAGCATTTTTTTTAATTTTGGTATGGCTTGATGGTTGTAGGAATAGGTTATAATGAAACTTTGAGGTGTGTATGTCATCACACCTCCAATTTTTGATCCTAAAGTGAATGTTATCATTCTTAGTTTGCATAGTTGGTTTTGGGAATCATGAGTTGATCTATATTCCTACTCAAAGTGTTAATTTATTTTATTTGATATGGCCAATTAACTTGTGAACCTACATTTATTTTATGTCATAAGATTTAGAACTTAGGTGTAAACTACCAAGTGCATAAAGAGCTCTTTTGATTTTCTATCATAGCATGCATGTAAGGTGTTCGTTAGAATGCCTATTGGAAATAGAATGAAGGCTAGCTCAAAAGAAATGTCAAGCTAGTGTAGTGTTATTTGGTTCAAACATCTCAAGTGTATTTGGGCTTGTTGTCCTTATATGGAATTCATGATCACGAGGTAAACTCTCTTGCTCTTGTTTACAACTAAGGAGTTTGGCTAGCATGGAAAGTTTCATGAATTATAGTTGTTGTGGAACCTACATTAGTGCTTTGGTTTTGTGGTTGACACTTTATTCATGGTGAATATTGGTGAATCTTAAACAAGATTTTGGGTGATGCACTTCAACTAAGCGTGCATACAAGCTTTGTGTAAGTAAGTGTGGATGCCAAAGGCTAGTTTTTGTGTTAATTTACCTCAAGCAATTTTATGAAATCCTTCATCTTGTCTATGTCTTATGATGACCATCATTGATCTTTCGCAATTTATGTTGACTTGTCTTATTTTTGGAATGGATAGTTGATGTATGGCTTTACTTTTGAGTCATGCTATGTGATTTAATGGCCTAAATGTGACATGGTAATACATCTAAAGAAATTGTTCTACATCATCTAGACCTCGCATGCTAGTTGTTTGATCAAATGCTCTAGAGAGGTAGTTTTAATCACTCACTTTATTTTGGTATCATTCATGCAAGATTTCAATGCCGAATGGGTACATGCATACACAAGCCCAAATGGTTATTATTATGGTAGTTTGGTTGGCTCTTATTCTATATATGTGGAGGGAGTGGGATAAAGTGTATATGAGATCTTTATACTTCCATTTATAGGTTACCTAAAATTATTAGCAAGGTTGTTTAATGATTTTCAAACATTGTCTAAGCTTCAAGAATTTACTCGACATGAAAGTTCTATGCATCATTTCTCTAGTCTTTCGTTGTAACATTTGGTGTAGATTGTTAGTTAAATTTTGTCAGGAGTTGGGCATTTATGCATGTACTTGAAAGCGTGATTTCTATGTACTCTTGAAAATCAAGTTCCAAGCATGAGTTACTTTTAAGGCTTTCCAAAAGGGAAGTGTTGTCGCATAAGCATGAATTTTTTTTTTTTAGATCGCTTTTGCTTTACAAGATTCAAACTCCTTGCTAATGAGGTAGTAAAGTTCACCTTGCGTATATCTTGAAACTTGAATGATTGAAGCATGGTTAGCGTGGATTTGTACTTAATGTCATGGGCTAATTTGGAGGAGTATAGTTGACGTTAATTAGAACCATGCTTACAAAATCATATGTTTGGTACCAATAAAGTAAGCTTATGAATTTGGGTTAAAATGTTCTTAGAGATATTTGATAGCTTATGGGTGTGAAAATTGGAGGCCTGTTGGAGAGTAACTATGCATTTTATGTCTTGAATTTATATTGTATTGCGTTGGGAGCAAAATTATGTCACAAAAATTTCTTTCTCTTTTCTAAGTACATTTGGCATAGATGTTAAGTTTGGAGAGTCTTCTGCTATATACTTTTACTTTTGTTTATTCATGTTTGGCATAAAAAAAAGGAGAAGAGAAAGAAAGGTTGAAGGATTACATAGATAGCTTACCTAATTTCTCTCGTGAAAGACATGTCTCTTTTATTTGCAATCATACTTATCCTTTGTAATGCTATGTGAATGTTTATTTGTTAACATGTTTAGAGAAGTTTGAACTTATAAATATTTCTCGATGTCACATGTATGATTGGCAACGACATCTTATATACTTATGATCTATTTTGCATTATAGAGTTTCGCAAATGGTTTTGCATTGAGATTTTCGTTGTTGTGTTTTGTGGATGTTTCTTAAATAAAGGACTTCCTAGTGCCTATTTATTAAAAAAAAAAAAACTTCCACAAACTACCCCACTCCAAATGAGGGGAGAGGCACTTGGTTATGAGTTGTCTCGGGTAGAATTTTGTGTCAAAAAAGGATTTTGGTAGAGAATTTTTGTAGAGCTTTTTGTGCCAAAACAAAAATGAAAGGAGGAAATTTTGGGTAGATAGCTTTTGGGAGGTTTTGCTTAGTAGTTTACTTAGAAGTTCTTACAAGTCATGTTGGGTTTGGCTAGACTTGTGTAGTGAGGTCCCTTAGTGTCTTTTGGGGGGTGATTAGTGCTTTTTCATTTGAGTTAGATTGTCTTAATGTGTATTTCAAAAAAAAATGAATCATTAGGATTTGAAGCATTAGAAAACTTTGTGTTGGAAAATCTCTAATGTCTTTTTGGGAGTAAGATAGTTCTTACTTGTTTGAGTTAGATTCCTTTAGTGTTAGCTTCTATAGAAAAGAAGTATAGAATTTTGAGAGAGATACAAGATAAAAGTGACTCTTATTTTGAATTTGGAGTTGAGAATTCGTATCCCCTTAGTTGATATAGGATTTGTTTAGAATGTGTTGGTTAGTAGAGTTGGGTTCGTATCAAGTGCCTCATTTGGAGTGGGAACAGCAAAGGGCATTGTTGATGTTATAGGATGCACTTGACTTCTACGAAGTGTATCCAATAACAACAATGCCTATACCCTTTTTATATACGATTTTCATTCTTTTCCTTTTTTTATCGCTTTTAGTTGTCTTTTACTTCACCGTTAGCTCTCTTTGTTGTTTTCTTTCTTGCTTTGACACTACGCACTCACAAACTGAGGAGAACCCAAAAGATATATGGCTCAACAAATAACAAAAGGTACGTTCTAGTTTTTATTGCATTTTTCATTTCCTTACACTGTTGTTTATTTATAGAACTGCTCTAATACATGTCTTTTCTATGTCTTGCGAGGTACTATTTTGGAAAGCAATGGATAAGGAGCATTTGGAGCTGGAGTTAGGACAACCGAATCCGAGCATCAGTCGCCCCTATTCATTCTGGTAGGGGCGCTACGGGCGGAACCACCGGGTCATAGACCCCGGTGCTGTAAGCTTTCTAAAAACTTAGATAACCTTTAAGGGCCTAGTTGATTGTACGCCTCCCACCCTTAGGACCTTGTAGAAACTTCAATTATATTTAGGATTGCTTTTGTTTTATTTCTATTAGATCCCTAAAATCCTGTGACATCCGTATAGAAGTCTTAGGAGTTAGAAGAACAGCAACACTTTCAATCCTACAACATTAGTGACATCTAAGGACAAAAATTAAGGACTGAGTCTTAGAAAATATAGACTTAGGAAGCATGCTCTATATAGGGTAGAGACATTAAAACAAGAACTTAGTGACACGTTTTCTTAGATCTTGATTTTCTTTAATATGCTAATAATCAACCAACCCTAACATAATTTCCTAAAATACATTAAAATGTTTAATCCTTAATAATTATCATTAACACTTATAATAATTAAATCAATGATCTAAAATATGAATCTGAACCTAAATTTAATTGATTTAATTGTTAATCAATCAACTCTAACCCAACTCTTTAAAATACACCTAAAACACCTAACTCTCGTTGTAATCACTCAATAAATATTAAATTGCAAAACCTAAAGATCAAATCTAACTAACCTAATAATTGATTTTGAACCAATCTAAAATTTAAAAGCTGTAGACTAAAACTAGGATACCAAATCTAAAACTAAAAAAAATTCATTAGGATAAACGATTCCTAAAAATATCAAACTTTAGATTAACCTTTAAAATCAATCAACGAATCTTCTTTTAATAAAACACCTAATATATCTTTCTTTTCTAATTTACAACCAACTAAAATAATCCAACAAAGTTAATTATTACTGGGTAACCCAGGCCTACGAGGCTATTAAGTTAGCCCCAAGGAGGGTGAAATAAACCTCACGGCCTCGGTGTGAAACAAAGGTGATGGTTAATCAAACGTTAAAACAAAAGAATCCTAAAATCAATCCCAAAATATTAAGATTTGAATTTTAACCAAACTTCTTTAGCCTCTTTCAACAAACAGAACACAAACAATTCTAACTAAATTATCCTATATAGGACCTACCAAAGTCACACAGCTGACACACACATAGATGAGTTTGCTAGGACACGATATTAGCTTAGGTTAGGTTGTGTTTGTTTTTTTTTTCTCTCTGCTTTGGTGTGAGCTCTGCTGTGCCGGTGTTGGTTAAGTTTTTTGCTACTGTTTGTTTTTTGTGTGTTGTTTTTTGTACTGTCTTTTCTAGCTTTTTTTTGCACTGTGGTTGTGACGGTAGAATCCCGACAGGTTTAGGCAAGTTTTTCTATGAGTTTCTGGGTGCGTGCTCATAAATACTGCTAAAGGGGGCTAAAATTATTTTTTTATAATGTTTAAAGGT
>NW_021586448.1:0-1119 GCF_001605985.2 Dendrobium catenatum
TGATAGTTTCACATCATTTGTGGTATCAGAGCATGGTTACCATGCTTGGCATGTTTAGAAAACATCCTAGGGTCTAGCTCCTCATTGTGGTTTTAATTTGGCATGCATATCATTTAGTTGTTAAGATTTTTACTGTTTTTGTTTCACTGTTTTGCAATTTCCTGCACGCATCCATTTAAGCTAGAGCCTCTTAACGGTTGTATCATGTGTTAACTGTGTAAAACCACTTGTCTGTGAAGATTTCCAATGCATTTTACACCTCTTTTCTCCTTGCAACTGTCATTCATGCTGTCACATCGATCTGCGAGCGCGAATCTCAGTACCTATATAGAGCTGCTCACATATCACCGCTCTGTATAGATCCTTGCTGCACTTGCTGTCCAAGTGAAGCAAACCTCCTTCTTCACTTTTAGGCAACTTAAATTCTGTTGTAAGATTGCTGCTCCGCCTGCCAAACCAGCAGCTATAGAGAAGGCTTTAGGACCTTCCGTCTACCGGAGTTGGATTGTCTATGTGACTGCCCACATATTCCTATTACCCACCTAGTGATCCCTAAAAACTTTCCTCAGGATCCCCAGCATCTCCCAAGCTACCTTGCGACCTTTATTCTAGGACAACTAGGCCACCGTTACTCAACAAATTCGCAAACACCCAAACTATCTAGCTGACTTTAAGGCGCCACACGGAGTGACCGATTGGATAATATTGAGCGTAATGGTAATCCTGCAATTTATACGCCTTCAAGCACTCACTCACCTTTATGCGAAGACAACCGACCGAAAATCATGAAACCCCATCGAGATCCCCGAACTGTTTGCCAACGTACAGTGAGCGAGAGCGCGAACTCATCTAGGCTACCTCAAGAGCTCGTAGGGGATGAAAAACTTGGAGAGACAACGACACTCAATTACGAAGAACATAGATCGACGCCATCCGACTATGACGGAACCCTTGACCCTCAAGTTTATCCAGATTTGGCTGAAGTCAATGGAGAGATATTTCAAAATGGTTTACAACATTCTCTGAGGCTAGCGAAAGTTAGGTTCGTCCGAAAATGGAAGCCTCATTGGTCGAGCCAACTTTGTACTGGGACCAAAACTTTTAGAAAACATACACCCA
>NW_021586449.1:0-282 GCF_001605985.2 Dendrobium catenatum
TCATCTTCAATAAATATCATAGCTTCTAATTCAGGCTCAGCAAGTGAAAGATTAGTAATTTCTAATATTTTCATATCCTCAAGAGATTCAAATCCATCTCCAGCAACATCCCTCATCCTGTTGTCTCCTTCCATATAAGTTGAAATTTTTCTTGAGAGAAGCCGAAGGTTTGTATGCACATAAACTTGTGGGCTTCGAAAATTCGGCCCCGGCCTCCGCCCGCACATGATTGTACTTTTTTCTTTGGCGATGGAGTTTTAACGGAATAGGTTCCATGATAAA
>NW_021586450.1:0-1015 GCF_001605985.2 Dendrobium catenatum
GCTTATTTTGTACTAATCGGCCAGGACAATATTCATATAGACCTGGACGATAAAGTTGGCAAGTTGCATTAATGAGCTCATTTTGAGATCTTATATTTAAGCTTTTGATAAGGCACTTTTAGAAGTGTCTTTGGCAGCCATTGTATCTTCATTCTTTTGTGGGAAACTTGAAGAGATAGCTTGAAAGGGAGTGAGGAAAGGTTGGAGTTTGAGGGAGGGAGAAGATCCATGGAGGGGGACTCAAGGGAGTGTGGAGGGGGATTCCACACGGTTGCTCCGACGAGCTTGCACCTTAGTACCGTCGGATTCAAGGCTTATTTTTAGGGAAGTTCACAAAAGAAGAAGATCTCTTTGGTGTCAAAGGACCCGGCTACTTCGCCGCACCAGGGAAGGTGGAAGTGATTTTGTAAGGGCTTCTCCGCCTAGCTATGGGGACTAAAGGTGAGACACTTAGTTTAGTGCAATACTCAAAAGGTGCCTCCAAGGAGTGGACGTAGGTCAAGATTTGACCGAACCACTATAAATATGTGTGTTCTTTTCTTTATTATTTCCGTATTTAATTTTCACATTGTGTTTTCTTTGTGGTGAATTTTGGTTTGGTTTATTGATTTTGTTTTAAAGATATTTAAAATACCAATTCAACTCTCTCTTAATTAGCCTTGGGCCAGTTCATAAGGGGCCTAACATCCCTAACGAACTTTCACTTGTGAGAGTATGTGGTCCCTAAATAAATAATTTTCTTAACATATAACTATATATAAGGAAATTCATCATGTTGAAAGATAGGACCAAAGTAAATATAACACTTAGTGATAAAACTTTTAGAAAGGTAGTGGCAGTAGGTACAATAAGAAAAATTAATTATTTTTAATTAAAAATATTTTCTAGTAGAAGGTTTAAAGCATAATTTATTAAGCATTAACCTGCTTTGTGGTAAACGTTTTAACATAAGTTTTCTTTATGCAAAATACTAATTAACTTTAAATATAAAATTTGTGTTAGAAGGTTCAAGAAT
>NW_021586451.1:0-754 GCF_001605985.2 Dendrobium catenatum
TTGAGAGCATTGCACTGGATTGGCTTTGACAGTAGAATTTTGATCGGACCTTTGCACACCTGCAATATAAACATCCGATTCACTACTGGCTGATCCTCCAAATGCTTTGCAGAAGTGAGTTTCAGCTTGCCAAAAATCCGGTAGTCTGGAAGATGAAATTGATTTTCCAGCAGTGCCCTGTACGCAGAAATAATTGGAAGCAACTTTGCTGGACTGAGCAAAGCTAGAAGGATGTGACGGAGTCGCTCCAGCTTGTTGGTCTGGTTTTTGGTCGCACGACGCTGGAGCATATGGGACGCTGGAGCCGATTGGGAGAGGAATCGCTCGGGTCGTGCGTGCGGAAAGAAGCGGAGGTGAAATTGTGGTTGGTGGAGGAGCTCGGTTCGATGGAAGTGGGCGGATGGCCTCAGGTGGTGCCCGCGGAAGCGAAGTCGAATCGCTGGAGAAAAATGAGGCGGATTCGGTAAGCGGATTGACGAACTGTGTTTGAGGCATTGGATGTTGGAATGGAGGCGGATTGCGTCTCCGGAGGGGAAATGGATGTCGTCGGCGCCTGTGGGTTCTCACATCGTGTTCAAAGACTTCATCGTCTTCCTCGGAGTCTGTCAGATCCAATTCCTCCGGCATTAGATAATCGTCTTCGGAACAGACGCTTCTTGATCGAGATGGGGGTTTCAACGCCAATGCCGGTGAAGGCCCACGCCTCGCCGAACACCGATAGCCAGAGCCGGTGTATGCTCATGACGAAGCCGAT
>NW_021586452.1:0-803 GCF_001605985.2 Dendrobium catenatum
CAAACGCCAGGATAACTATGAAAGAAAACTGAAAAATTAGCAAAAAGCAAAGAAGCAAAATATATCCCAAGAAGGCTCAGAATTACAAAAGGTACAAAAGATCGAGAAGAAACCAACTGAACCCAAAATTCAGCGCCAATATAATAATCTTCCCGGTTGCCATCAAAGATTGAAAGCCGAACCGACCACGAAATGATTATCCAGTATTTGAAAAACAGGAGCCCAAGATAAAACGACGGCCGTCCAGGGAAGAGTACCATCTCATCATTGCCTAGGGATATCAAAATTCTCTGCTTGATGATAATTTCTCCAAAAAAAGCAATTGGGGTATGCTGTCTGTAATTTATCAAAGTTCTTCCACTTAGAGACTTTAGCAGTAATAGCCATCGAAATTTTATGGCATAGAGAGTGTATTGTAGAGTATTTTCCACCGTATCTCCTATCATTTCGTTCCCTCCACAAGAAATACATCGTACAACAAATAACAAAGTAACAGAAGTTACGATCAGCTCCCTCTATAGTTTGGCAATCCTCAAAATGTTCAAACAGCTGCAGCATATTAGGTCTCAACAAAAAACCTCTCACATCAGGTAAAAGGGAGTGTAAAATGCTGAAGGAGAACGGACATTGGAAAAACAGGTGAGAGGAGGATTCATCTTCATTTTGGCATAGATAACAAATAGGAGTAATAAGAATCCCCCTAAGAGCTAAAATTTCAGCAGATTTCAAGCCCTCCTTAATAGCTAACCAAGTGTAAGATGAGTACCGAATGGCAAAATGTTTATGCCAAATATATTTATACC
>NW_021586453.1:0-292 GCF_001605985.2 Dendrobium catenatum
AATTGCAAACAAAATTGAAAGTTGCATTTTTTTTAAACATAAAATTTATTTTAAAATAATATAAGAAAATAATTTTACATTGTATCTAGTTGTCCATTCAACAAGCAACTTAGTAAATTATTTTTCATTTTTTTGTGATATTTTTAATTTTTTTTAAATACTGACTGGGCAAATAAGTCGCCCGTCAAACTAACGACTATGCCATTTTTTTTAAACATATTCCATCGCATAATTTGTTTATTAACAATACTTGCTTTTAAAATTTACCCAATATCATAATCTAAATAAAATT
>NW_021586454.1:0-217 GCF_001605985.2 Dendrobium catenatum
AATTTTGAAAATTAGATCTGGGTTTCTAAATCTCCTATGAGCGCAAGCCCTCGTAGTTAATTACATCGTAGGAAGATTGGAAATTTTCCCACGAACACTCTCGATTAAAACAGCGATACAAATTTTATTTAAGAATTTTGAAGATCGATATCAAGGGAAGGGAAGGTTTAGAATTTGAAAAGGGATTAGTTCAATATTGAGCACTAATTTTTAGATT
>NW_021586455.1:0-313 GCF_001605985.2 Dendrobium catenatum
GGGCTCCGACATACGACCTCGGATAGGTCTTACATCATTGGTGGATTCTCCCACATAAGTTAACGTCGTCGAGAAGGGCTCCGACATACAACCTCGGATAGGTCTTACATCGTTGGTGGATTCTCTCGGCCTCTTCCGCACAAGTTAACGTCGTCGAGCAGGGCTCCGACATACAACCTCGGATCGAACTTCTACTCGTCGACGAACTTTCGTCAGTCTTCTACCCGACGTCGTACTTCTACCGGACGTCAGAATTATACCAGACGTTGAATTTATGCACATCGTCGGACTTCTACTCGACGACAAATTTTCA
>NW_021586456.1:0-1311 GCF_001605985.2 Dendrobium catenatum
AATGGGACTTTTTTTACATTCCATCTTCTGGATTGTCTGGTGGAATGGTGATTCTTTGGAAGAACAAAGTTGCTGAATTTTCAGTCATTGATTACTCTTCACAAGTAGTGATCATAGGTGATTTGAAGGTGCAAAATAAATGTCAATGGAGGATAGCTTCAGTTTATGGCAGCATAGATGTGCATAAAAGAAAGGAATTATGGGAAATGTTGAATAAATACTCCGATAAAGACATACCTATGGCAATAGGTGGAGACTTCAATTATATTTTAGCTAAGGAAGACAAAATTGGTGATAGGAGATTTCATTTCTCTTAAGGACCAAGAGACATGAAAAATTACTTAATAGAAAATGATCTTCATGAGGTGGGTTTTATAGGACCCAAATACACTTAGTGCAATAATAAAAGTGGTGGAGCTAGAATTCTTGAAAGACTTGATAGATGCTTTATAAACTCTAAAGCTTTGAGTTCCTCTCATAGATTGGTTACTAGGCATTTGGCTAGAATAGCCTCGGACCATTGTCCAATTATTTTAAATATTCTTGATTCGTTTCCTAGAATCAAAAGGAATATCAAATTTGAAGGTTGTTGGGTGTCCTATAAAGCATCTTTTGTAGTGGTGAAGAAGGAATGGAACATAAAATATGTAGGTGATAGCTCTTAAGTGCTTAACAAGAAATTTCAAAAATCTTTGAAATCTCTATTCTATTGGAGCAAGGCTAAACATAAAGATCTTAACAAGCATAAAGAGGAACTTATGGTGGAAATCTTGGAACTTCAGGACAAAGAAGCAACGGAAGGTAGTCTTTCGGAGATTGATTATTGGAATCTCAAAAACAAAGTTAATGAGGTGAATTCCATTTTGGCTAGATCGAATGATTGGTGGAAGCAAAGAGCCAAAGTGAAGTGGCTTGTGGATGGTGATAGTAACTCAAAGTTTTTTCATGCCTATGCTAGTGCAAGAAGGAATTCTAACATAATTATCAAAGTCAAAGAAGAGTATGGTGAAGTTGTGGAAGAACAAGATCTGATTGAAGCCTCCTTTTTCAATTTTTTCTGTAAGAAATGGGAAGCTAAGAACTATAGCATCCACTGTTGGCTTGAGCTTAATACTCGATTGAATGAAGATGACAGAAGGCAGATGGAAGCAGATTTTTGTGTAGAAGAAGTGGAAAGAGTACTGAAACAGGTTGGAGGCAACTTCTCACCGGGCAAGGATGGTATTACTTATTCCTTCATCAAGGCTTATTGGAATATAATAAAAGAAGATTTTTGGAATGCTCTCAACCATTTTCTTAGCAATGGATTAT
>NW_021586457.1:0-307 GCF_001605985.2 Dendrobium catenatum
GGAGAGTCACGTTGGTAGTGCAATACTCGGAGGGCACCTCCAAGGAGTGGATGTAGGTCGAGTTCACCGAACCACTATGAACCCTTGTGTTCTTATTTTTACTAATTCCACATTTATTTTCTTCCTCACTTGTTTTTATGGTGATTTGGTTTGTGATAATCATTCTTTTTGCTTAAAGAAATTTTTAAATACCAATTCACCCCCCCTATTGGTTAGCCTCGAGCCAGTTCTATAGGGCTTAACATCCTTAACGAACTTTTAAGTTGTATCAGACCGGGATTCATAAAAACTAAGTTTGAAAACTTTT
>NW_021586458.1:0-265 GCF_001605985.2 Dendrobium catenatum
AATAAAGAATTAGATTTTATAAAATACAAATGTTTAATCTACATCCCCCATTAGATAATAACAAAAAGCATTTTTAAAGAAAAGCTGATTGCCCCATTCTTCTGTATAGGTATTATGTTTTAAAAGCCAACCAAAATTAATTATAATGTTAACAACCACCCTTCCTTGCTTCCATGCAAATGTTATATTTATTTTATATTAATTGTATCAATCTATCTTTACATATTAAATGCTCTTTAATGTATGAAATGTAACATGAAATATT
>NW_021586459.1:0-203 GCF_001605985.2 Dendrobium catenatum
TTGGCTGATGACAATAATCCTTATATCAAATTGGGTTGTCTACTTCCTCTAAGTAGAGAAATGAACATGATGACCCTATACTACAGTACCATGGGATCTTAATCAGGTCTATTATCTATCTCTCCACCATTCTCTTTAAGTGAAGGTTAGTAAAACCTTAATAAATGAAAACTCATGCAACTACTATATGTCAAATACCTTGT
>NW_021586460.1:0-200 GCF_001605985.2 Dendrobium catenatum
GATCAAATCCTAACTTCTAAAATTAAGGGAATTACGGTATTTGGCCGAAGAAGCGCGCGAAAGGGTGAAAGTTACCTTCGCAGCGTGCGTGCTCCCCGGCAGTTGCTTCCGATCAAAATGTAGCAAAAATTAAGTTTCCTGTAACAGGAATCAGGTCATGAACGGGATTTGGCAGAAGAAGCGCGCGAAAGGGTGAAAGT
>NW_021586461.1:0-253 GCF_001605985.2 Dendrobium catenatum
CATTTCCCTAAGCTTATGGTTCTTACTGCGATATTATAATATTTCAGAATGAATCTCTCTCAGTTCATTACAGTTATTTAAGATCCTTTGTATTTACCTGATTATTTCATCTGGTTTTTCTATGTACTTACCTAAATATATCTTTGTGGCTAATTTGTTTTTATTTTTTTGGCCTCTATCACTTCATTTTAGGGCATCTCCAACGGAGAACTTCGTTTTTTCACGGCAAAATACAGCAAAACTCCAAAATGCC
>NW_021586462.1:0-251 GCF_001605985.2 Dendrobium catenatum
GCTCCAGCCACTTGTAGATTTATTTTCACATCAATGATATAATCAAAGTATAAATGTAACCTCATATACATTAATTATTATAGTTTAGGAATGCATAATCAGTTGTCGAACCCATAAGAAAGTTAAGTTCAAGAAGCATTGCCATTATCATCCAATTTTATTTGCATTTCCTATTTATATTTTAAAATATTCTTATGTCCTATTACAAACATATATCAAGCAAGCTCAGTACCCTCTTATAATAACCAATT
>NW_021586463.1:0-2653 GCF_001605985.2 Dendrobium catenatum
ACTCCTTATGATGAGCCACACTCTGGGGGTCACATTCAGACTCCACCTTTAGATGAGGTAAACTTGGGACACAAAAAATCCCATACCTCCTCATCTGGGGTGAAGGAAGAATGGAGACCCAAGGTGGTGGCTCCATCAAAGGTACACTCTTCCTCTTCCACTCATATTGATCCTAATGATAAAGGGAAAGCACCAATGGAGGTGAATAGTTATGAAGAATATCATCCTTCTCATGTCAACCCTTCAACGGGCAAAACCATTGAAGAAATGATGGATTATTTAAAAGAAAGCCTTAGAAAGATTGATGAGGATGAAAAGAGAGACAAAGAGGAAGAGGAAAAGTATAAAAAATTGGTTGAAAACTTTAACCCTGATGAGGATGATCTTATGGATGAGGAGGATATCTATGTTCTCCACTATAGCAGAAGAGGATCCTCTCTTCCAGGAGACCCTCATACAGATGAGTTGTTGGAAGTGCCAGTAGAGGAGGAAGGGAGTGAAAATCCCCAGATCCGTGCCTTGCTTCAGCAGTTAAAAGAAAAGGATACTCAGCTTGGTGAGATGGCTAAAAGACTAGATGAGATGGCTTCAGCCATGACTGCCCTTACTACTCAGCTTTTGGGTCCCCAAAAGGCCCCAAACACAATTGATAAACCCTCCACTAGTGCAGAAAAGGCTAAGGAGGTAGTACAAGTTGATGAGGATATTGGGAGTCAGGAGAAGAATGAGCCTGGGTCAGTAAATCTCCAACCTTCAAAGGAAGATTTGAAGGATTTCATCAATCAGCAAATCAAGGAGTCTATAGCACAGGGGAAAGGAGGTCACTCTATTCAAAGAGGAAGACCTTATCCCGAGGAGTTTGACTTGGTACAGTACCCCAAAGGTTTTGTTTCCCCTTCCTTCAAGCTCTTCAATGGTATAGGAAACCCACGTCAACATTTGGCTCACTTCAGAGCTGGGTGTTGTAATGTGGGTGGCAGTGACGCTCTCCTCTTCAGACAGTTTGTGAGCAGTCTTTCAGGGGTGGCTTTTGACTGGTACGCTGAGTTGCCAAATGGTTCAGTAAAGACCTTTTCAGAGTTGGAATCCTTGTTTGTAAAGAGATTTGCGGGGGCCCAACATCATGTTACAGTGGGAGACCTTGTGGTGGAAAGGCAAAAGCCAAATGAGGGGTTGGTGGATTACATTCTTAGGTGGAGAAACCTTAGCCTAAAATGTGAACCACAACTCCAAGAACAGCATGCCATAGAAATTTTACTAAGGAATATTCATGGTCCTATAGCACTCATTCTTAAAGGGTTTACTATTAGGACTTTTGAAAAATTAATTAGTAAAGCTTCTGGCTTGCAATCTGAAGCATCTCAGTTGTCATTCCTTAAAGATAACAGTAATGGTGACCAAGCCAAGAAATTCAAGCAGAAACCAGTTGAAAGAAAGGGCAGTGTGTCAGCATTATCATTTCAGAAGGGAAAGCAGATTCAGATTACTGAGCAACAGCAGCCTAGAAAGATCACTGAGCAGCAGCCTAGAAAAGATAAGGATAGGGTAGCCAAAAAGCCTGATCCTAGGGGATTGACAGAAAAGATTAACCAACAGTACTCTTTTAAGAGAGATGCTACAAGGAAAATCTTCAAATCATTGATTCAAGATGACAATTTCCAACTCCCTAAACCCAAAAGACCAGCAGATGTTGATAAGAGCAATGAGCCAAACTATTGCCCTTATCATAGAATGTTGGGTCATGTTCTAGAAGATTGCTATGTCTTTAAAGATTGGGTTGAAAGTGAGTACAAGTCTGGTAGGATGAGTATTCCTAATGCATACCTAGCAAACCCCTCACAAGGGTCCGCTAAGGTTATTCATATGGAGGTCATCCCTACCAAGGAACAGAAAGCAGAGTCAACCACTACAGTTTCCCCTCCAACAGTGTTCAACCAGAAGGGCAGTGTTGAGTTGCTTACAGATGCAGATGGTTGGCAGTTGTCTTTGTCCAGATCTTCCTTGAAAATGCTAAACAAGTTACCCAACACCCCATTGGAGTTTCCAAAAGGAACTCAAATGCCCATAAAAAAGGCATTTGGAGTTCCTCCAAATAACTCAATGGAGGGAAAGGGTCCTTCACCTTTGAAACTTCTTGAAAAGAGAGTTTCAATGGTGAAGGGAAAGGAAAAAGAAGAACCATTTCCTAAAATCAAGCAAGTTATCCTTCCAAATGGCAAGGGGAAATCCCCCAAGCCTCTTACCCTCTCTGATTTCATGTATGTTCCAAAGGGTGTTAGTGAAATGAACTATCCTTCCGCGTACGTGCAATCTGTCCATTCTGAAACTGAAAATGAACAATCTGTGTCTGAGTCTTCTCAATTGCCTGAATCATGTGAATCTAGTTCTGATGATGATCTACCCGTGTACAAAATGCAGGGAGTAAAGATTGTCATTGAGCCTGAGTCACCTGATTTAGAGACAAATCAAGTTAAAGAAGAATCAGATTCTGAGATTTCGGTTTATGTGACCTCAACTTCTGAGCCTGAAGAAGTAACATAAATTAATCTCAAAAGTGGTCGTGTTGTACCATCTCCAATGGCATCCAAGAAAGATAAGGAAAAAGAACCTATCAACCAAAATGAGGGCGTGGTTCCACCAACACATGTTCCAC
>NW_021586464.1:0-922 GCF_001605985.2 Dendrobium catenatum
AAAAAGACTTGGCTAGAAAATATTAGAAATGATCTTTCTTTATAGATTTAAATGAGAATTTGACTTTTAACCAGACACAATGGCGAAAAAGGATTCATGTAGCTGACCTCACATAGTGGGACAAAGGCTTGACGTTGTTATTGTTGTATACAAAATAAAGATTTAATCAAGCTTCTTAACGAGCTTGTTCACAAATTTTAATTGATATTGTTCGTGAACATAAACAAGTCAAATGCATAGTTATTCGAGTTTGTTTATTTAACAGTTGAGTATTTCAAAAATTGTTCAAACTTGTTGATTACTTAAACAAATATCATGAACGAGCTGTAATCAAACCGAGCCACGTAGCTTAGCGAACGCTCAATTTATTTGCAGCCATAGTGTTTTGCCTCTACTTAATCTGCATTCTAAAAATCTTCCTCATAACATAATCCATTAAAACTCCTCCCAAATATATGCGGAGAGGTCGGGGCCCCTAAAGCTCAAATTTTTGGAGCTCACAAACTGTTTATAAAATTTTACTTTAAAAAAACCACCATCTCCATCCCCATTCCCACAGCTACCATCAAATCCTTGCTCTATTTCTTCTCATTAAAATTTATCATTTACTGTCAATAGCCGCCAAGGAACCTCTCTTGAGATATGACATTAAAGCGTTCAAATGGCCAAAACGTATTCAGAAAAAAAGGTGTATGCATGAAACAAAAAAAATGCACAAAGTAGATTATTTCGAAACTCAGGAAACCAAGTTGTAACATCATCCAAAACGCAACATGCACAAACTACAAAACCTAGAAGGGCTTGTCCATGGAGATTTGCGGCAATAGCATGTAAATCTGAGGTGTTGATGAAGATAAAACGAGAAGGCAGAAAAGTGGAGCATTGCATCAACAGCAAATTATTTGCTGTAGTTTAGCAAATA
>NW_021586465.1:0-229 GCF_001605985.2 Dendrobium catenatum
TACTGTACGAACAGTTCAGTTGAAGTTCGTATTGTACAATGTACTGTACGAACAGTTCAATAAAAGTGCAGTTCGTCCAGGACGAATCATGGGACGGCCAGAATTGTCTCTGTTGATCGTATTGTACGATCCAGATCGTACAGTACGAACAAGATATCAAAATTAAGCCGTTTTGATTGAACATTCAGCTGGTTAAGTTAGGCAATATTTTAAACATCGTACAGTACGA
>NW_021586466.1:0-1085 GCF_001605985.2 Dendrobium catenatum
AACTCCCCCAAACGGCCACTAGATAAAGGAGCCCCACTAGATAAAATTTCTTTGTACAATGGTTTAATAAGAATGACTATGATGATGACAGTTGTATGCTTGTATTCATTCTTGCTTGCTGCAAAAAGGTAAGTTTTTTTCCTATTAAATAGAATTAGCGCCAATATATTTTGAGTGAGATTGAGTAATTCATATAATATGAAGGTTTTGTTTAAGAAAACTGTTTTAGTAAACAGTAAGGAAGTTAAGCTTATAGAGTTCAAGAACAAGTTTCTCCTAAACAATCAAACATCGTTATATGAATGGTGCGAAGAAAATAAATTTTTTGAAAGTTGCTGTAGAAAATATCTTTTTAGCATAAATTTTTTTTTAAAGTAGTAGTCAAAAAGAAATTATAATCGCGATCTAAAAAACAAAGCAATAAAAAAACCGTCTCAAACAAAGCGCAAGTCTTGGTGCATGGCATTCCATGAGCTTGAAAGCTTTCACTTAAGGAACAATAATGATCTTCTTGTACAGTTTTTATGTAAGATATTGTTTTTCTAAATTGTATAAGTATATCAAATTTAGTCTACATCGAGTATCAAAATTAGGCATATGATCAAGTATTGATATATCACAGCACATTTAATTTCCTTCAAATTATACTTAGGCTTCAAATTATAATTTTTTTTACTAAAAAGCTACTTTAAAAATAGTAAGAAATCCGTCTCTAATGAGAACTTTTATTAGGTCAGGACACCTGACGTAGCTCTACATCTAGACGCCAATAACATGTCGCCACGTGCTCTTATTCTTTACCTCGCGGCCCGATGACCTGACCCGGACCGGAATCCGGTATTGCTATGTTCGTGTATTGTTAGGTATTGCTTGACAATAACGAAAAATACCGCTCTTTCAAGATCAATACCGAGCAATACCTAGCAAAAACGGGGCATTGCTCGGTATTGCTAGGTATTGGTCTTGACAAAAATGGTATTTCTCGTTATTGCCGAACAATACCGAGCAATACCCCGGTCTGCACAAATCAGTCAATACATAGTAATACCGGGTCCGGGTCGTCGGGCCGCGCGGTAAAAAGTAAG
>NW_021586467.1:0-314 GCF_001605985.2 Dendrobium catenatum
TCGTGATCCTCCGCGAATTGAAGCCTGCTATCTTGGAGAATCGATCGACTACCCCCAGCTGTCATGACCCGATTGGGTCTTTGGTAGTCCAACTACTAAATATATAGAGATGCCTTCCGGGTATGGATACACTCCTTTCTTCCTGACAAAGACGAAACGCACCCTAAAAGCTATCCGATCCAAAATTTGAGAAAGTTGCTTCTCTTCCAGAAAACTTCTCAGCTCTACACACCTCCTAGGGCCGGCTAGATAAAGGCCCAATGCAAAACCATACCAAACCCTCCTCAAGCTCCTCACGGCATTAACCCTTTCCC
>NW_021586468.1:0-836 GCF_001605985.2 Dendrobium catenatum
CTCTCTCTCCCTCTCTCCCTCTCTCATTTAGGTTTTCTCAGGTCAAGACAGCAGCCAAAGATCTTCAAAAAATGTTGAACAAGAGATCTTAAATAGAAGAGCTTCAAAGGAGCTCAATAATTGCAAGTTACTGACTTTATCGTCCAGGACGATAATAATATCGTCCTGTATGATTAGTTCAAAACACAGACGATCGACCAGAACTTCGCCCTGAAGATGATCTGGATGATTGAAAATTGGCTTGATTATCCAGGCCGATCTCACGATCGTCCCGGCTGATTAGTTCAAATCAGAGAAAAATTGTCCGGAGCATTGATCTGAATTCAAGCTATCTAATAGTTATCGTGCAGAAGTAACTAAGGATTTTTGAATAGATCATCCTGGCCGATCCTGCAATCATCTGGGACGATGTCATCATATAAATCATCCTTATTTACTTCCTTGATTCCTGGATCAATTTAGGCATAATTGTGTAATATCGTCCAGGCTGATCTCATTATCTTCCTGGCTGATTGCCAAAATTACAGAATACCTAAATTGATCATGATGGCTATTTATTTCTATTTTGAGCATATCGTCCTGTCTGATAAATGTATTGTCCAGGACGATCAGTTAATTATGGCTGCCTTAACTAAGAAATTCTAATTATAACTTCTATTTTAAACTCGATCGTCCAGGACGATATAAATATCATCCGGGACTATATGAGTAAAAATACAAATTCTAAATCTCTCAAGTGTGTGTGTAGGGTTACTTAACATCAGTCACTTCAAACATTTATAATTAACTCAAGAAAGATAAAAAAGAAAAATTACAGACTGACTCAACCCTAATCT
>NW_021586469.1:0-1266 GCF_001605985.2 Dendrobium catenatum
GACCTCCACAAATTATTTTACGTATCCACACAAATTCCATTTACATGCGATGGCTTCCACCAAATTGGTGTTGGCTCCCGCTACAATTGCTCTTTTTGCGACTATGACCACCACACTCATTGCGCCGCCCCCAATCCTACTGCTCCCGCCCTCCACCACCCTTTCTACCCCAAATGCCGTTTTGAGTTTCTCTCTACCCCTCCCGATGACTCCACTCGCTACTGCAACGCTTGAAGCCAAGTCGTAAACGGCTACGTCTACCACTGTCGAAAGTACGAGTTTGTTGACCTCCATCCCTGCTGCGCTGCCCTCCCGCTCGTGCTGGATGCGGACGATGGCCTTCGCCTTCATCTACACCATGAGATTGAAGGAGAAAGACTGGTGCTACAGAAGCAATTGTAAAACAAATACAAATTGCACTTAACTTGTGCAACAAAGATGTGGCCGGAGAGTTGGCGAAGAACTTATTATGGCCAAGGTAGCAGCAGCAGTGGAACTATTGAATGTTAAATATTGACAGTATTTAATTTCTCTTAATTAGTTATTAATTTTGTCTTAAATTTCTTCCAGCATGTATGGTTGATATAAATACAAATTATTTCATTTTGTATGAATTTGTGTTGAGTTAATTGAATGCCATTTCTTATACTTTTTCCTAAGTCAGAAAATGCTCAAAAAAAGCATTTAAATTGACAACTCCTTAGCATAAATGAAGAGAAAGAAAAAAAAATGACGAGTAGCCCCAGCTTATCTTATAGACAAAATCAGAAAAATTTCAATAATCTAACTCAACAAACTAGGGCTCTAGAGTGTACTGACATGTTTTGTGAGCTTGTGATCTTATAAATGTCCATGTGGTCCTCTGTATATTTATTTTAGCATATTTCTTTTTACATGAAAGTTGATCTTTCGTCATTAAAATACTCCATTTTTTATGGAATCTCAACAGTTATATGCTTTAATTTAAGTCAACAAGATTAATATTTTTGTTTACATCTTCACTTAAAATTCAATAATCTAACTCAACAAGATCAACAGTAGAAAGCGTAGCGCCAACATATTGAGGCACACCCATTTTCCTATTGTTTATTTGTTGATTTATGTATTTTATATTGCTTTTATTTGACAAAATAGTAGCTTAACATTTATTTCTTCTATTCATTCTTATAGATGTATCAAATTGGGTCATTTTTTTCATGTTTGAATATTTCGAGAGCATGACCTAACCAAAGAGTATAACTTGTAATATAATTTAATAAAATTGGG
>NW_021586470.1:0-596 GCF_001605985.2 Dendrobium catenatum
CGCTCCACCAACTGATCCAGCTGAAAGTTCTGGTGGAGAAAAACATGTGCAGGAATAGGTGTAGGAGCAGGTGCAGGAGCCTCCTCTTCCCCTGCCTGAGCATCCCCATCCCCTGGGTGGAGACGAGTAATGCAAAGAGTTTGAAAGGAAATGTTAGAGTAGAAATCAGGTTAGAGGTTTTGGTGGAGCAGGATATTGGAGGTGATACTTTGATTCTAAGACATAAGATATGATATGTCCTTGGGCTAGATTTGGTTTCCTGCTATGACCTAGATCCCGAATGGTAGTAAGAAGGTCAATGTAGCAAAAGATCAGGTCGAAAGCATTAAACTCATGATTTTGTAAAATATAAAAGATGGTGAGTGAAAGAAGGGGAGTGATGTGAACACGATCACCAGCCTTATGAATTATCGAAGTGTGAAGGACGTACTGGACGGTCGTAGCATCCTTGAGCAAGGTGCTATTCTCAACCATGTAAAATTATAATTAAAATTGTGAAGAAAATGATTTGCCATAGCTAAGTCAAAATCATGATCAGAACATAGGGTGTGAAGTTTATCCCTTGTGGTGGAAAGTTGTAAAATCTTCATACAATC
>NW_021586471.1:0-225 GCF_001605985.2 Dendrobium catenatum
TCTCTTTACACCAGTTTTAAAATTTCATTTTATATTTTCCTCCTCACAAAAATAAGCACAAATCAGTCTCTGAACATCTGAGTAAATTCATCCCACTTGATTTGCATGAGGTATCTTTCCAAATATATCATGGTGCTGATTGTTCCACCATCTTTTAGCCTCACAATCAAGTATAAATGTTGCTAATGTCCTTTCCTCTGGACAAAATATCCCCTCTAATATTTT
>NW_021586472.1:0-298 GCF_001605985.2 Dendrobium catenatum
AGTTCTTACTAATCTTTTCTATGACCTGATGCAGGTCAGAGGAGACAGCAGCCTCGGACAGAAGCGTACGCTGGTCGGACGGAGAAGACAGCAGCCCAACTCGCAGTCTCGCAGTAGAAGAAACATCCAAGCAAACAAGTTTAGGGTTTAATATGCGTATAAAGCAGAATACTGTGTACTCTATGCGTATTTCTGCGTATGTTATACGTATTTATGCGTATATTGTGCGTACTTTATGCGTACACTATGAGTTATTTATGCGTATTTTGTGCGTGCTCTCTGCGTCAACATTGCGTAT
>NW_021586473.1:0-604 GCF_001605985.2 Dendrobium catenatum
GCTTGATGTAATTGATTTGAATGCTTAAATAAAAATGTTTTTGAAACATTGATTTTTTTATTTTCGTAGTTTATGTTTTTATGATTTTTTGTTTGTTTTGAGTGCTTTTTATTTTTAGAGTCTGTTAATTTGTCATTGTCTATTGTGCTTTGTGTGTTTAGTTTGATTTTCTTTGATAAAAATTCAAAAATCCAAAAATTTGTGGTAATCGTTCGGGATGAAAAATTTTCGTACGGGACGATGTGTGTAAAATTCAGTTTGTGTGATTTCAAACCGTCTTGAGAGCAGTTATTAATGTAGTTCGTCTGTACGATCTGCACGATCGTCCGGGACAAATTTTTTTTTCCCTCAAACGTCAGGATGATTGAATGCAGCAGTTGAATGGATAAGGCAATTTTAATTATGAACTTCGTTCGTACGAACCTTTGGTTCGTCCAGACGAACAGACGTTGATTCATAGCGGGGGATGGTTTTCAACTGCCATTAAAACGAATTAACTTTTGATCGTCTGTATAAAAATTAATCGTCAGTATGATCGGTCAAGTCAAAAAGTCTGTACGAAAGGAAGTATCGTAAATTGTGTTTATTATGAAAAGCCGTTACA
>NW_021586474.1:0-694 GCF_001605985.2 Dendrobium catenatum
AAAATGGCCGACAAACAAAAGCTAGGGACAATGATGACAAGGACATCGAATGGCATACAAACAGTGATTGCAGGTGGCGATGGCTACAATAGGCAGGCAATGGAGGCAACAACAACATCCGGCCAATGGTGGTGATGTAAGCTTAGGCATCAAGCGGCCGGTGGCAAGCGACGGTGACAAGCAGCCAACATAACTTTTACCAAAACAGTGTATTTAGAATTCACTCAAAATAGAGGAATTTCAAATACGATCAGAATGAACATGAAGGTGAATTCCAAATTCACTTCCAAAATACTAAAACGCAGTTGTCCAACTGTCAAAATTTTCAAAACCCCTAAATTAACTTACAATTAGAATGTTGTTGACCAAGTAGCCACTAAATGAGATTTGGACTAAAAATATAGAGATCTAACCATTGGAATTAATAAATTTATTGAATGGCTTAGATCTAATATCAATGAAATCTCAACAGAATTTTTAATCATAATATAAATTTTAAATCAAGTTTAAGCAAATTTTTAATATCTTGTCAAATTTAATTTAGTTATACTTTTAACAAGTTTGAGTCATAATGAAGCCTAGGGCATATGTGAGCCAAGTAAGATCGAGCTCAACCCAATCAATGACTCATGAGTTGCGCTTAAAACACAAACAAGTCAAATTTAAGCCAACCTCGACAAACCAATTAGCGCTT
>NW_021586475.1:0-1347 GCF_001605985.2 Dendrobium catenatum
TTCCCATTTGCAGCAGAAAGCCTCGGTCTCTTCCGAGTACGGTAGCCATTGGAGGGTTTCAAGGGCTGAAATTGACTGCTTTTGAGGGAGGAGAGCATGAGACTCTGACTGAGCGCTACAGCCTGGTTTGGGTTTTGGAAGTCTTCATCATCGTCGTAGCCGCCATCGCTGTCCCCTTCCGCCATCGCAAGGGCTAGGGCTTGTAGGTCAGAATCCAAAGCCCTAGGGTTTTTTGCCAGATACAAATTCGGTGGCTTCATGGAGATGGAGCGCGAATGCGATCGAGGGAGCCGGAGCGGCTCGAACTACGAGCTCCTTAGCTCCGTGCTGATTGGATTATTTTGAAATAGATGGACTGATCAAGCTGAAAACTCCGATCGGCTGTTGGTGTGCACTGTGGAGTAAGGGTCGCCGAATTAAATTCCCGCCAATGTTATTTTTGTATTGTTTGGTTATAATGATCTGAGGTTAATGTTACATAAAATTTAATTGTTTTTCCACATTATTTTTAGTTTAAAATAAATGCACGAAAATTGATTTTAAATACTTATAAACTATAATAGTCTTAAGGAGCTAAATATATCTTTTTTTTAATATGCTTTAAATTTTGTTTGGAACCAAAATGTCAATCTTATATTGATACTCTTGTTGTTGCTCACGAAGAATGAGTTTCACCCTTCAAACACTTCAGCAATATGCAGTTTAATCGGAGAAATTAATTTAACACCGACTTTATTATATATGTATAATTTTTTGTTAATGTCGGAAGATTGTTTATCATATGATCCAATCTAATTACGTCATTTTAATGAACTTTTAAGTTAGTAATAAATAAAGAATCAAAAATAAATGTATTCTAACCAAGTTTAAGATTGGTTCAAATATTGTTTGAATGCATCACCCATAAAACCACGTGTTTATATTATGATTAGTTATTTGTAGAAGGTGAAGCAAGTATCAACATCCTTGTGTCATATGAAGAAGAATGAAAAGAAAAATATCAAGTAGGTTAGACATTTACCGGAAAATAAAATAAAGGATCAATTGCTCAAATGAGTATTTCTCTCGACGATCTTATATATAAGATTAAAAAGACTGATAAGAACTAATTTATTTTTTTAGGCACATTATAGTGCTTGCATTCATCTTGTTATAATGATTATTACGACAAAATTCAAACTAACATGTGTCATGAGGAATATTGCTTGGCTTCCATAAAAGAGCTAAGTTTTGCCGACACTTCAAAAATGGCAAGCAAAGAACCATGTCGTAGATGTCTATCTAGAGAATGAGGTTGACTTTAAGAGTTTGAATCTTGCTTTATTTCCTAAGAACCAACAAAACTTG
>NW_021586476.1:0-305 GCF_001605985.2 Dendrobium catenatum
AGATTCTGACGATTTTGTAGATGTTGAAACTTTACCATTCTCTGCTCCTTTGGTAAAGTCTGAAGATTAAATCGAAGATGTTATTGATGTGAAGGTTATTTAAATGAGGCATGGAGAGCACAAAAAGTTTTTGATCAAATGCAGCAATCGGCCATTGACTGACTGTACCTGGATTGATGTTGCTGATCTAAAAAAGAAAAACTTGAAACTTTATGAACGAGTTACTGATACGTTCTCATCAGGAGATGAGAACTTTCCACCAAGGGAGAATTGATGCTATCAAGAAATTCTGTACTTTTTATTTT
>NW_021586477.1:0-222 GCF_001605985.2 Dendrobium catenatum
TGAATGTGAGATCTTTCTTTTCCCTTCCGCTCTGCTATTTCGATCTGGTCAGGCAGATGGTTGGTTGTTCTTTTTTTCTCTTCTTTTCCCCATTCACTGTTTCGATCTGGTCAGGTGAATGTGGGATTTTCCTTTTCCCTTCGCTCTGCTGTTTCGATCTGGTCAGGCAGACGGTTAGTTCTCTTCTTTTTCTACTCATGTTCACTGTTTCGATCCGGTCAG
>NW_021586478.1:0-204 GCF_001605985.2 Dendrobium catenatum
TAATCAATACAGCGGTAAAAACATCGATAAATCAATATGCTTCAGCAATCAAATCAATAAGTGCTTCCAGTCAATATCTATCCATCGTAGCAGTGTCTATCAATCAATACTATCAGTTCAATCAATCGTGTCGTCTAGTCAATTCAGTGTATCTATATTATCTATCCAATCAATAGAATGTCTGTGTCAATTAATAGCAATCAA
>NW_021586479.1:0-321 GCF_001605985.2 Dendrobium catenatum
TAAGGCTGATTGATACAATCACATTGGCCAGGCCAATCGCAGAATCGGCCAAGACGATGGACTGGGCAATTGACATCGGCCAATATATATTCAGGTCAATGTTCAGGATGATTTTCCTCGGATTTGAACTAATCATCCAGGACGATATTCTATCAGCCTGGATGATGTAACAAAATTTTCTTCTAATCTTTTGAAATCATCCCAGCTAATTGAGCCTACCTTGTACTGATCAACCAGGACGCTATTCATATCATCCTGGACGATAATGTTGGTTCTTAAAAATCTATTTAAAGGTCCCAAATTTTCTCATGCAAAAGACCT
>NW_021586480.1:0-348 GCF_001605985.2 Dendrobium catenatum
TAATAATAGATATTTTTTAATTAATTATTATAATAGAAATAACCAACCCATTTGATAATAAAACATTCAATTTCTCAAGTAATATATAGCGATGATTGACTTTCACTTTATTTAGAGATTAGAAGTTAGATATTGTATTTTTGTGTTTTGTTAGTTTAATACTTAATTAATTAATTATTATATTTGTTGCGTCCATGAGTATTCGCTGCGGTAGAGAAACATAAAGTTTAACGTCTTAGCGTTGTAAAAAATCTGGCATGCAATCAAATAATAGAGGTGGTGTAGCATTTATGAGACACCAAGATTTTCACGTGAAAAAACTCTTGAAAATGGGAAAAACCACGGGGT
>NW_021586481.1:0-933 GCF_001605985.2 Dendrobium catenatum
TGCAAACAAGATTCTATCTACAAATGATGATGCACAATATACAATAAATGTAATGAATGCCATGAAATCCCTACAAGTGATATTTATGTACAATCAATGTGGAATGCCCATAGGTGAAGTAAGAGAATTGTGGGGGATGCAACCCTCTTTCTACCAATGTTAAAGTACATCAGCCCCATCTACAAGCCACGATGGTAGATGTATCAAAGGCCTAATGGATCTTCTACCCACAAGGGAAAAGATCATAGTAGATGAGGATGCTTACTAGCGATGATGAAGTATTCATTGTATATACAATAATACTCCTACGGGTAATGATCAATGGCGGACAAAGGAGGAGCCCCTACAGTAAACGTAAAGCGCCTACAAGTTTTTGTAGCAAAGAATATTACAATACCTCCCCCGAACCAACAATCATCCAATTGAAGTTACGTACACCTTTCTTTCACAAGAAGAGATGAATGACATGCAGTAAATACAAGTATCTACGGGCCATTATAAAAAGATCATGTGTACTCGACATGACATCTACAAGCAAATACAAAGATAATATGACAAATGAGAGCTTCTACGAGCTGTCGTAACCCATAGTGTACCCATCGCAATATTCACAAGCAAAAATGCTAAAAAAGGATTCAACAAATACAAGCATCTACGATCCAAGGCAGGAGACTAGTTAGTGCACTATGACCCGCCTACAAAAATCAACAAATAGTGCACGACAGTCTACATGTACAAAGCAGTAAACAACAGATCCATGAACTGCTATTCCACGCCACCGGATCTGCAACATTCGTACAAGCAGACAGAAGGCATCTATTCCAAGAATACCCCTGCACGTGCACTATAAATTGTATATACATAAGTACACTAAAAGGGGTAAAAAATAATTATAGAACCCGCATGGGCCCCGGAGAGCGTGTTATTGGTACA
>NW_021586482.1:0-778 GCF_001605985.2 Dendrobium catenatum
AGAAGAAAGAAAAGAGTGAATTCATCACAAGACAATATTAGAGACTTTCACCATTGAGTACCAAGTGAAACCTTCACGCTCCAATGACAAGAAATCTCCTTCAAATGCTCTCTCACACTCTCTACTTGACTATCTTCTCAATAGGCATGAAGATCAGTAAGTAAAGAGATTAAGTTTCAATTTAGAATGGCCTATTTATAGAAGAGACAAAAAAATCGTCCAAAAACAGCAAAATTTCAAGTTATCATGCATAGGATCGTCTCGTACAATCGTAGATCGTCCCAGACAATTTTACTTAAAAGCTTTGGAAACGATCCCAATGTATATGTGTACGAAATGACTTCATAAACACAGATCTTCCCATACGAACTAAGTTCGTCATGTACGAATGATTATTACAAGGTCGGTTCCCAAAAACTGCAGAACGTAGCCAGAAACTGCCATAGTCGGTTCCCTTAATATTGGGATGAATTAAGTTCGTTTGGACAAAATTTGTCCAAAGAGTAACTCGTCCTGGCATGAATACACTTCATCCTAAACGAGATTCTCCCGAGGGCACTTCGTCCTGGGACAAATAGACTTCATCCTGAGACGATCAGGACTTAGAAAAATTTTTCATCAGTTCTTGTTCGTTAAATTTCTCTTATGAGGAGATACTGATCTGATCGTCCCGTAAGAACTAGGTTCGTCCCGTACGATCAGTATAAATTTATAAGATCTCAATTACAATCACTCCCTCTAAATTCAAATAACAATACAAGCTTCAAAATCACAAAGG
>NW_021586483.1:0-370 GCF_001605985.2 Dendrobium catenatum
CCGGGACTAAGGCCAGATCGTACGGACTAACTGCACTAAAAAAAATCAGCTTTGGAGGGGTTTTACATTAGTGATATCATTAGCATCCACGAAATGGATGCACTCAGTCTCAGGTCAAGTGAACCTCTTCTCCTTAATGTTTTCCTCTCTTATAATCATATTTGCAGGATCAAGGACTAGAAAGGCTAAAGGTTGACTGGGATGGCTAGAAGTAGGTCCAAGTGGGGAGTCATAAGAGATAGGTCTAACAAAAGGCCCAGTAGAGGGTCGGACACCATGGTTTGGCGAAGACCTATAGGGTGGGGTAGTAACCCTGATGTTACTAACAGATGAGTGACCATAAGTAGGGGAAAGGTATCTTAATCCAAGT
>NW_021586484.1:0-200 GCF_001605985.2 Dendrobium catenatum
GAGACGAAATCAGATTTGCGAACTTGAGAGGCCGTTCTCTTGTGGGTTTTCCAAAAAAATAGAGAGAGGAAGCTGATCGTGTGGAGGTTTTTTGTGAACTGTCGAGAGAGAGGAGGCTTTTCACACCAAAAATGGAGAGGTTATGTTAACTGCATGGGAGATGATGTTAGGAAAGTTGCTATTTGCATGTTTTACATTAT
>NW_021586485.1:0-329 GCF_001605985.2 Dendrobium catenatum
CCCTTGTATCATCATCAAATAGAGATTGAAGCAGAGGTAAATAAACAAAGAAGTTCAGAGATGGAAGTTTGCAAGTACTTATCAAACTATTTAATGCACATGGTACTGATGCGACCAGAGATGATGTCTACCATGGGAGGAGCAAGCCAACTAATATTCAGGTGGGCATATGAAAATGTACTTGAATTCATTAGTAGAAGTGTTGACGAAAGTCACTTATTGATGCCAAATGCAAAAGTTGAGGAGGTATGCAGGGAGATGGTGACTACTGATCCAATGGAGATTCAAGACCCTGATTTGTTTAATATAGCACGAATGCTTGCTCATCT
>NW_021586486.1:0-408 GCF_001605985.2 Dendrobium catenatum
AAGGGAGTGAGCAAGAGAGTGCTAGAGAGAGAGAGAGCAAGAGAGAGCAAGATAGAGAGAGAGAGAGCAAGAGAGAGAGATAGCGAGAGAGAGAGAGAGGAAGAGAGTGCAAGAGAGTCAGCAAGAGAGTGCAAGAGAGAGAGAGAGAACAAGAGAAAGAGAGTAAGAGAGAGAGAGTAAGAGAGAGAGAGTGTAAAAGAAATAGAGAGAGATAGAGAGAAAGAGAGAGGGAGAGAGAGAGGGGTAGAGAGAGAGAGAACAAGATAAAGAGAGCAGGAGAGAGAGCAAGAGAGAGAGATGGAGAGATAGAAAGAGAGAGAGAGAGAGAAAGAGATAAAGATAGAGTAAAAAGGAGCAATGGAGAGAGCAAGAAGGAGCAAGGGAGAGAGAAAGAGAGTGCAAGGAGTA
>NW_021586487.1:0-219 GCF_001605985.2 Dendrobium catenatum
TGAACCAATATACAAACTTACTTAAGGAGTATAAGCACTTATAATATTAATAATCTTTGCATCAGTAACAATATTTAAAATTGTAATTCTATCTTCAATTATATTAATTTTTATAATATTATCCTTTAAATTATTATATATAATCACACCTACACTATTTCTAATACAACTCGTACTATAATACCAAAGTTTAAATCCTAAACTATCAAACTTCTTAGT
>NW_021586488.1:0-667 GCF_001605985.2 Dendrobium catenatum
ATACCCATAGCGATTGAAACAAGCTTTAAGTTTATACACCAAAGTGTCGACCTTATGTGCATCAATAAGAAAATCAAAATTAGGGGAATATTATTTGGATGTTAACATAAGCTCAATTCTATCTAAATTGCATCATTAATTTTTTTATTATTTTATGGATATGATGGAGCAACCACAAGGTCTCATACCTATTTGATGGAGGACAACTCAGGGTTAGGCTAACCTAATGCAACTAATATGATGTGTAGTATGCCTTCAAGCAAAGATAAATTGAGGATTAACAGATACTATTTACCAATTAAATTAATAACTCACTTCTCGTAATTATCCAAGAATTTAAATGAGAATTTTAAAATCAACAACAACAACAACAAAATCAAGCCTTTATCACACTACTTGGGGTCGACTACATGAATCCTTTTTTTCCATTGTGTCCAATTAAGAGTCAAATTCTTATCTAAATTTAATAAAGAAAGGTCATTTCTAATATTTTCTAACCAAGTCTTTTTAGGTCAACCTCTACCATTCTTAACATAAGCCAAATGTAATACATCAACTCTCCTAATCGAGTCATCAGAAGGCCGCTGTTTTATGTGACCAAATCATCTAAGGCAATTCTCTCTAATCTTATCTACCACTGGAGCTACTCCAACCTTTTCATATATAT
>NW_021586489.1:0-661 GCF_001605985.2 Dendrobium catenatum
ACGGCTCACGGCAGAGCCGTTTCCGCTCAGGCGGGCTCCCTCGCGTCCGTCTCGCGTAGACGCGGACCGGTCCCTGCTGGACCGGCCCATCCTGGGCCGGTCTAACAATTCCCCCACTCAATATTTGATTGAGTGGGATTTATTTATTTCTGGGATACAAACATCCCATAGGGGCAAGCCCCTATGGTTAATTACATCCCAAGTTTGATTTGAGAAAACTTTTGATTAAACTAGTGGTTTTCTTTGTTTTTTTGGAAGTCATTCAAATGTTGGCTAAAGTTTAATTTTTGTTGTTTTAAAATCCATGAAAATCTTGCTTAAAGGGTTTTGGCCTTTAGGAATTTTAAGGAGGAGTGGATCAACTTAGATTTAGATTTTGGGAATGAAAGCCAAAGGAGATGAGTAGGGGCACTTGATTTTGAGAGGAAACTCAGAGGTGCCCAAACTATCCTATGTTGGGCTTTACATTTTAACAACCTAATTTTGGTTTAAGTTGATATTTTTATTAGAATGTTGGGGCTTACATTCCAACAATACTTGTTGGAGGAATTGCCCGAAATATGAGGGCTTATAGGGTGATTTGAAATCAACCCTTGCCTCGGACCCTAAGACTAAGGTGAGGATCACCGATAGGTAGTGCCTCGAACCTAGATCTAACGAG
>NW_021586490.1:0-237 GCF_001605985.2 Dendrobium catenatum
TTCTTATCTTAGTTTCCTATTTATTTGAAGGAGGTTGCTTTACATATCTATGTTATTTCAAAACTTATGTATTGATTAAAAATCACTTCCACTCTTACTTGAAAGAAAAGGTTATATTTTGTAAATCTTGTAAATCCTTAGTGAAAATCTACTTTGAAAACTTCCTTTCTTCAATGGCCATAGATATTTAAGAATAAAAGAGTTCGCGCTAGGGTTTTTCCTTGCGGCTTTTCGCGT
>NW_021586491.1:0-243 GCF_001605985.2 Dendrobium catenatum
AAAAAGTTAACAAAATTCTCCGTTGTCTACTGGATAAATTTGATGCTAAAGTACTTGCTATTTGTGAATCAAAAAATTTGAATGAGTATTCTATTGATAATTTGATTGGCTCACTCATTGCCTACGAGCAAAGTTTGGGTCAAAGACTTTTGGTTGCAGGTGAAACTATTATTCTAAAGGCTGAAGATACATAAAGAGATAGCCTAGTTGGTGACGAAGGCAATGATGTGTCAAGCAAATCAC
>NW_021586492.1:0-225 GCF_001605985.2 Dendrobium catenatum
TAGAATGTAACTCTACATGTCGAGAAACAGAAGAATTTATTTTTAAAATTAAAAATTCATTTCTTAACATCACAATGAGTTTCTTCTTCAATTTCGACTTTTCACAATTTTTTCACTTATAGATCACCTACACAACCCACATATCCCAATTGCTATAATATTGACTATTCCTATAATTTATTTTTCTAATTATATAATTAAAATCATTTTATTCTAAAATACTAT
>NW_021586493.1:0-236 GCF_001605985.2 Dendrobium catenatum
GATTTTCTTAATCGGAGAGAAATATATCACTTGTGATGATGCTTGTCAATAACAGTTTTAGGCTTCGGCTACATTTGGGACGGCTTTTTTATTGTTTTTTAATATAATTTTTTTTATTTTTTACTAAAAAATTGCTTTAAGAAGCCATAAGAAAGCCGTCCCAAACGAAGCCTTCATTTGGGATAGCTAGCTTTCTTATTGTTTCTTAAAACTATTTTTGAGTATAAAAAATTTAA
>NW_021586494.1:0-2253 GCF_001605985.2 Dendrobium catenatum
ATATTGTGGCCATACGAACTTAGTATCAGCTTGGACGATATTCTCAATCAGAAAGAATCAGCCGCCATAATTAGTTTAGGTAATCTTTATTTTAGGAAATTAGGCCAGGATGATATTTATATCATCCAGAATACCTACTAATTATGCCTAAATGATATGGTATCTTTGGGAAAAGCATTAAGGGCTTGTTGATATGTCACATCGTCTGCGATCGCCTTTATTGGGCTGGACAATGTCTGGACGATACATTGGAAAGCTCAAATTTTCAGGGCGATGATTAGGGTTGGCAAATTTTTTTTTACATGGCTTATGTTTTGATGATTGACGAACCATCTATTTCTCTTTGGACTGCTTGTCGCTTCGTTAATTTCAAGAATCGAGTATCGAACGAATAAGACGAGCCATTCTGAGGGATTACGTGAGGTTTAGGTTGGAGTCCGAGTCGACTTTTGTTCCTTTTGAGTCTATGTAATGGTTCATAGAGAGCTGATGGCTAAGTAACCATACACACATCACTTGAGAGATTAGAACTTCTATTTTGTCATATCGGCAGGACGGATATTTCCATCCCGCAGACGATAGGCATAAAACAGAAAGTTTATATAAGTATTCTTTAATTAAGAAGCCGTTTCATAAACATACGGCTAGACGATACGCTTATATCGGTCAGTAACGATAAGCTCAAAATATAGAAGAAAGAATGTACCCCATAGATAAATTCAAAGTATACTATATTTTTAAATTATCGGCCAGCGATCATGATCGCCTGATGAAATCTTCGTAATTATCTTTAATTTGATAGGAAATCAAGAGAGTAATTAAATGCCATTGTTACCATCAATGCATCCGGATAATCGCAGGATCGGCCAGGCGATCCATTCAAAAAACCTAGTTACTTCAGGACGTATAAAATCGGCCAGCTCGTTTCAGGGCGATGCTCTGGACGATTTTCCTCTTGATTTGAATCTGATTCGTCCAGGACGATCGTTCAGATAACTGGACGATCAAGCCAATTTTCCAATCGTCAGGGAGTGCATCCAAGCATGCTTCTAGCGATCTACTGGGATTTGTATTGATCGGCCAGGTCGATGTTCATATCGGCCTGGACGATAAAGCCGGACTACTTGTCAATTATGAGCTCCTTTTGAAGCTCTTCTATTTTAATGAGGTCTTTTTCAACCATTTTGAAAGACCTTTTGCTATCTGCCTTGTCGTTGAGAAGGCTTGGAGAGAAAGAGGAGAGGGAAGAGAGAGAGGATCGATGTGAGGGGGGACTTGGGGGGCTGATTCATCAAAGGGTTGCTTCATTGATTCGCTCTGCTTGTATCTTCGTCTAGAGTTTCTCGTCCGTGGAAGGGTCGGTATTGGTAAGGAGTTAGCTTTTGGTTGTGTTTCTCTGCCAGCTTCAGGAGGAAGCAAAAGGAGGTAGGTTCTCTGCCTTGCTGGGGTTGTAAAAAGGAGGTTATTGTGAGGGTTTCTCCGCCTAGTCGTGGGGGCTAAAGGAGAGTCATGTTTTGTAGTGCAATACTTGGAGGGTGCCTCCTAGGAGTGGACTTAGGTCAAGTTGACCGAACCACTATAAATTTATGTGTTCTTGTTTTCTTGCTTCTGCACTTTTAATTCCGCATTTATTTTTGTTGAGTGATTTTGGTTTATGTTTTTTATTCTTTGTTAAAAAGAAATTTTTAAAATACCAATTAACCCCCCCCCCTCTTGGTTAGCTTGGGCCAGTTCTACAGGGCTTAACATCCCTAACAAACTTTCAAGTGGTATTAGAGCGGGATTTGAAAATTTAAGTTTGAAAACTTTTTGAATTTGATCCATGGATAACCTTGTGAATCGTAACACTACGGAAGGGTATTCTATTACCCGACCTCCCCTGTTCGATAACCTACCTTTTGACTTTTGAAAAACCCACATGTCAACGTTTTTACAATCTACGGATTATCGCATGTGGATGCATATTCAACAAGGTTATTCTCCACCTTCTTATGAAATTAATGGTGTTAAAACTGAAGTTGCTTTTACTGAATAGACTTTTTATGAATGATATTTAGCTCAATTAAATACAAAATATTTGAACTACTTTTTCTGTACTTTAAAATCTGAGGATTACATGTGTTTCTCAACTTGCAAAACTGGTAAAGAGATTTCAGATAAATTGTGCATCACCTACGAAGGTACTAATGAGGTTAAACAATCCCGTTTAAACATTGTCTTGCATGACTACGAACTTTTTCGTATGAAACCTCA
>NW_021586495.1:0-242 GCF_001605985.2 Dendrobium catenatum
GTATTCTTTCTTATTATTTGCTTCCGCATTTAATTTCAGCATCGTTGGTTTTGATTGTGGTGAATCTTATTTTTGGTTTTACATTTCTATTTATTTTAAATACTGATTCACCTCTCTATCTCATTATTATCCTTGGGCCAGTTCATAAGGGCTTAACATCCCTAACAAACTTTCTAGTGCCATCAGAGCACTTTCAAGTTGTATGAGAGCCATTTTCAAAAAATAAGTTTTTAAAAGCTTTT
>NW_021586496.1:0-227 GCF_001605985.2 Dendrobium catenatum
ATAAGATATACAACGATCACGCACGATGCTACTATAAACGACCTTCAATTGCAAAATGGATCACACAATTGTCAAATAAAATGCATGATGTCTCGAATGACCTTCAATAGTGAAATGGATAGAACGAGTGCGACTAGAATGTCCCAAAACCTTAAAAATGAGATCTATATTGTGTGAGCACTGGCACGAGAAAATTGATAGAAGTTTCAGTCCTATGCATGTAAAGA
>NW_021586497.1:0-299 GCF_001605985.2 Dendrobium catenatum
GAGGGAGAGAGTAAGAGAATGGCATAATTAGAACGAGATAGAGTAAGAAAGTGAGAGAGGGAAGGAGATAGAAGAAGGGGGAGTGAGAGAGGTAGAGAGAAGAGATAGTTAATAATAAAATGAGCGAGGGAGTGCGAGTGTGTCTAAGAGATTAAGAGAGGGAGAGGGAGATAGCGTAAAAGAGTGAGATAAAAATCTTTAGAGAGTAGAGAGGGTGTCAGGAAGAGAAACACTAATAAAGATAGTGTGAGTGAGAGGATGAGAGAGAGAGAGAGAGACAGAGAGATGTAGATGGATAT
>NW_021586498.1:0-240 GCF_001605985.2 Dendrobium catenatum
CATGTTGTAATAATAAACTGCAGTACTATACAGAAAGTTGAAATAAAAACAGATACTGATACTGAATTTTTAATAAGCATTTAAATAACTACTCAAATATAAACAAATATTTTATAGTAATTATCAGAATAGCTCACACGCTTCAACTCCCAACATATATAGCCTTTTGTATATAGAACTAGCAAAATCCATTCTCTGTGCCAACAGAATCCCTTCTTAGGGACTATCAGAAAAACCCTC
>NW_021586499.1:0-205 GCF_001605985.2 Dendrobium catenatum
ATGGTTTTGCGGTGCAACATTGGATTGATGCTAGCACTCTGTCTGAGTCTGCAGCTCATGATGAACTTCCACTGTGAATCGAAAGAATTTGGGGGAGAGGGTTTCCAGTTGTTTGACGACGTTTTTTTCGCATCGCCAATAATGCTTCTATGCTCTGATCACCGTCAAGCTATGTTGCACCGATACACCTATTTATGAAGGCGTG
>NW_021586500.1:0-230 GCF_001605985.2 Dendrobium catenatum
CCAGGACGATCCTCGATCGGCCTGGACGATATGTACAAAACTGCTGTTACATTGGGTTCCTCTTTTTGACACGTTCAGTTCGACTATAAGTTTGTTTAAATCCGAGTTCATATGATTCCAAATTTAATTTCGGAAGTTTGTAACTTAAATTTATCTCAAGATTCATGCCCGATCAAAATAACTTTTTGATGATATATCAAGTTTATATAATCTTATGATTTCTACCAAAA
>NW_021586501.1:0-216 GCF_001605985.2 Dendrobium catenatum
AAAGAGAAAAGGCAATGCTCCCTATCAAGGGAAAATTATCTCGTCGTTTGGATATTCAAGCCACGACGGACCCAAGGAGTCCAAGGAGGAGATTTCCAAGGAGTCCAAGGAGAAGATCCAAGGAGTCCAAGGAGAAAAGTTTCCAAGGAGTCCAAGGAGGAGTTATCCAAAGAAGACTAAAGACTTGAAGACCTAATATCCCACTCAAAGTTGTTG
>NW_021586502.1:0-1490 GCF_001605985.2 Dendrobium catenatum
ATTCCTCCCCCTCTATGCTTATACATTGTCATGAGGTTGATTCCCTGACTCCTCTCCCTCCTTACATGCACATACAATGACAAGGAGTTGAACCTTTGAAACTTCTATATCCTTCTCTTATTACACATAATCAAAGGTCGGGTTAGTGGTAAGCACCTTCTCACTTTCTTCTTAATCCTCCTCTGTCCTTTCTTGAGATGGCCTATATAAAAAAACTTTGTGGAAGATTGGTAATGCATCTAACTTATACTCTAATCTTATTTATTCTTTAATATTATTTAGCTACTCTCCACCTTTATGTAACCACTTCTTACCTCTAAAATGAAAATAAAATCAATTTCATCTCTTCATAAGCCAACTACGTACCTTAGTGATAATATATATCCAGTTGCATTGTATTGGACTAAGGCACTCTTCCCTACTGCATATGCCTCATAGTGCAGCATATCTCTTTTTGGTCCTCATAATATCATCTCCCATCCATCCTACCCCAAAGGTATCTAAAAAGTGCATCCTAAGCTTTTACCATGAGAATCATTTTAATGAAGACAACATTGTGCTTCTCATGGTTAAGAAGGATGCCATCTTCAAAGAAGCACAACCCAAGATTTCATAAATCAATTTTGTTAATGCACTTCATTAAAGTAGTTTTCAATGTCTATGTTCCTAAGATTCTTACCCCCATTGAAATACCTCTCAAATAACCTGCTACTTCTTGTCATTCTCGTGAACTAAGCATCATTTATAAACACTTAAATATTCGACACAGTCACTAAAGTAAACTCTACAATCCTAAAGGTTGTGTTTGTTCCACCAATATTGAATATGATTAGGGCATGATCAAATAATAGTTGATAATGATTGAACACCATCATGAATCTTGGTAACATTTTAAACCAACAATTATGTATTATTTGAACTAACTTTGAAATGTCAGAGCCTTGCTTGAACTTATTTGAATCTTATTTGAACTATTGATGAAACCTTCTTTGACCCTACTTCAAATATAATTTAACATAATTGATGAAGGGTCAAACATAAAGTCAAGAAATTGATCAAGTATGGTTTAAATCAATTTGAAAAAGGTTATAATGTGTTGATGTTAGTACAAATATTATTAAATCATGGGTTAAGATGTTACTAAATCTCATTGAATATATTGAACAAGTTTTTTAAAACGATCAAATAAAATATTTTCATGGTTCAAAGATTGTTAAAATTGTCTAATGATGATTTTATCATCATTGTAATGATATGATATATATAATTGAAAGATGGCTCAAACAAGAAAACTAATAGGTAAACTGAAGCAAGGCCAAGGGACTTAGGAGCTAAAATGTGAATCATATTTTCAATCATAAAAGATAGATTATAAATCATCGCTAACTTCAAATATGAAAAGTAAGGAGAGACCATAATCAATTTTTTTGTTGACTTGGATAATAAAAAATTCATATATATTTATAAAAAAATATTAAAAACTATATATA
>NW_021586503.1:0-265 GCF_001605985.2 Dendrobium catenatum
GATTCGGATTCATTTGGGCTCGGATTGGGTTGATCTTGGTGTCGTTGGGTTTCTATTCCTGAGATGCTTAGTTCGACTGTAAGTTTGAGGAAATCAGAGTTCGGATGGTCTCCGAATTAATTTTTGAAGTTTTCAAACTTGATTTTGCATCGAAATTCGTGCCCGATTAAGGTAATTTTTGATGACGTATCAATTATTATTATATATATACTTGTGACGAGTTAAAACGGGTTAATCGGAGCCATTAAAATCGAATTCAATTTGA
>NW_021586504.1:0-665 GCF_001605985.2 Dendrobium catenatum
TATTTTTAAGAATTGACGTGTCCTGTATCCGTATCGTGTCGCCGTATCCGTATCGGTGCAACATAGACCGTCGTTCAATGATGTTTTCTACCCAATCTGCATCTGAGTACACTTAAGTGTCACGATTCTCTGTCTTTTTGAAGAATAAACCTTTCCCTTGTGTCATCTTCAAATATCTGAAAATCTTGTATATTTCTTCCATGTGTTCCTTTATTGGACTGTACATGAATTGACTTACAACACATTGCAAAACTAATATTTGGCTGAGTGTGTGAAATTTAGATCAGACGTCCAACAAGTCTATGATATCTCCACTTTCTATAAGATATACTTTCTGTCTCGATGCCAAGTTTCTTCTAGCTGTCTATAGGAGTATCAACAGGTTTAAATCCAAGCATACCGGTCAGCTTAAATATATATATAATATATTTCCTTTGAGAAACAATGCCTTTTCTTGATCTAGCCACTTCTATTCCAAGAAAATATTTAAGATTTTTAAGATCTTTAACTTAAAACTCTTTTGACAAGTACTTCATATTCTTTAATTCCTCCACATCATTCTCAGATATAATAATATCTTCGACATAGATTATCAATATAGCAATTTTTCCTGCATGAGATTTCTTGGCAAATAGAGATTGATCAACTTGACCCTTTATGTAGTC
>NW_021586505.1:0-276 GCF_001605985.2 Dendrobium catenatum
AAACATCAAAATTTTTAATCCCCTATATTAGGAATATTTCACATCATTTTGTATTTCAACTAAACAGCTCTTAAATAAAAATAGGTTAACTGTGTAAAATTAAATTAGATAGTCAATTTCCATTAAAAATTTCCAGCTCCTGCCCTAACCACTCTGGTTGTCCTAAACTTTCTTCTCTCTTTATATTTTAAATTTTTTGGTTGAAAGAAGTCAATAAATGTCTTGCTAGATGTGGGCTTCGAAAAATTCCAATTTTTGGGATGATGTGTGATCCCG
>NW_021586506.1:0-417 GCF_001605985.2 Dendrobium catenatum
ATAATAAGGCCACTAAAGTCAATCGTATTTACAAAATTTTTATTGAAAAAATTATCTCCACCTTTGTTGAATATCCTTTTCTAACAAAAGCACTTTTTGATCTTTATCCTTAATGCACTTTACTTGAACAAAATTATTACATATGTTGCACCAATACACCTATTTATGAAGGCATGTTGTATATGCTACACCGATACACGGATATGCCTCCAATACGGCATCGATACGTGTCGGATACGGCTTTGCCGTATCCAATTCAAATACTATTTAATTTCAAAAGGACACGTATCTGATACGCGTGTCTGTTGAAAAATAAAAATGTCTTATTTAATTTCATGGCTGCGAGCGAGGTTCTCTCATTTCCAAGATGGATTTGAGCGTCTTGATGATATGAGAATATTAGAAATTGCTAATCTT
>NW_021586507.1:0-743 GCF_001605985.2 Dendrobium catenatum
TGGGAGGAGGCGAACTTTACCGATAAGCTGAACTTTTCATCCAGTCGCACTGGTTTGAGGTGTTCTGCTTCATGTGCACTCGTTTCCTGGACGTTGGCATTCTCCAGGTTATCGGCTTCCTCTGAGCCCTGCGAAAATATTGTCTACTCATAAAAACAAACATCCTCCTCTAGATCCAGATCAATCTTCATCTTCATCGGCATTTTTTCTGAGAAAATTTTGGCTGAAAGCGTTATATATTGCTGTGATTCGCGCCTTAAATTCTGAAAAAAAAAGAAGCGCCAACCTAAATTTAACGTTATGCCCGGGTCGGGCTGGAAGACAAATAATTTTGACGGGTCGGGTATCGTCCGGTTAACGCAAGTCAATATAAATAACCCAGACTTTTCACTGTCCACGTAAGCATCCGAACATAGATCTGTGACCGGATTCCACACAGAATAATTTCTCCTATCATACATTGCATTTTTTGCTTTATCTTCTCCCAATGTATATATATTCTCTATTTTTTAATTGCTATGACAATGGGTAGTAATGGATGCTCATTTTTCTATGCAATGCTTTAGTTAGAAATACCTTTTGAAAGTGAGTTAATTAGTGCAAAAAAATCTATAGGATTTGATTAAGAATATCAATTATGTATGTTTGTTTCATATTCTTGCAATATTTTTTTTTTTACTTTTTTGTGGTTGAAAATATGGTGATGATTTTGATAGACATTTTATTTGCATTTGGAAGATAAA
>NW_021586508.1:0-300 GCF_001605985.2 Dendrobium catenatum
AGATCTCAAACTACAGAAGCAAGGAAACAATGATAATGAAATTGTCCATTTGCTCATTGATGATTTACAATCTGATGATGAATGAATTATTCTTAAGAATGCTGATATTCTTAAAGTTGAAGCTGAAAGGAGAACTCATGTTAATGAGGGCAATGAAATAACCACTGTAGATATTGAAAGGTCTATTGAATTTGGATTATCTTTTAATTCTCAAGTATACAAAAGAAAGAAATAAAATGAGATTGAAGCTTCAAAAAAATTCAAAGGTATTCTTAAATATAATAAATTATTTTTATGTTA
>NW_021586509.1:0-335 GCF_001605985.2 Dendrobium catenatum
TGTGGGCAGAGAACCCTTCATCCTTTCACACTCTCCAAGTATAAGCAGAGAACCCTTCGTCCTTTCACACTCTCTAAGTGTAGGCAAAGAACCCTTCATCCTTTCACACTCTCCTAGTGTGGGCAGAGAACCCTTCGTCCTTTCACTCTCTCCAAGTGTCGACAGAGAACCGGATCTCCTTAACAGATCTTCTGACAAGAATCTAGAAGGAAGAAAGAAAAGAGTGAAGTAATCCCAATTCACAAGTAGAGATTCTTACCTTTGAAATCCAAGAGAACCCTTCTCGCTCCAGTGGTATGAATCCTCCCTTGAATGCTCTCTTCCACTCTCTCCTT
>NW_021586510.1:0-766 GCF_001605985.2 Dendrobium catenatum
ACATATAAATTTATATATTTATCTTCAGAGTAATAAGAATTTGATATGTCATAAAAAATAATCTTGATGGAACAATACTCTTGAGGTAAAATCAAATTAAAAATTTTTAAAATTAAATTTAGGACCATTGGAATTCCGATTTCAACAAAATTTATTGTTGAACTGAACATCTCGAAAAGACGAACACAACGACAACAAATTTGACCCAATTTGAGTCTAAATGGGTCCAAATCAAAGACCCGGAGCACATTTCAAAGGTTCAAATCATAAATTTGATAATCAAATAATTTCTAAACTTGACATGCTTATAATAGAATCGAGTGGCTCATCGAGACGAATCCAATGAGCCTAAGATTGCCAAATTTTGATATCATTAAGATACTCAAATATTGATAAACGGTCCACGATCAAAGGAGTCGATATAGATCATCTTGTCAAATCACTCCAAACATGTCATTGATCTTCTCCCTATTTATTGGTCACGCCACTAAAAAAAATTATAAATATATCCCTTATTCTTCATTGAGTGGGGACCCAAGCAAGGAAGAGGAAAGGAAGAGAAATTAGAGTTTTCTTGTCATCAAACTCTTCCTCAGCCACCACCCAGCCACCGGCCATCACTGGACTTTTGTCAGACTTCCACCTGGCCACAGACCGACATCAGACTTTTGTTCGCTATAAACCATATTAAAAATAAAATTCATATATAATTTATTTAAAATAATATATAAATAAATATAAAATTTAAATTTTAGATATGATATGA
>NW_021586511.1:0-309 GCF_001605985.2 Dendrobium catenatum
TGGGTTGGGATGAAACATGATTCTTTTATCCTTTCATTTATAATACCTGGGGAGAAAAGTCCTGGAAATGCTATTGATATCTACCTTCAACCTTTGATTCAAGAGTTATGTGAATTATGGCATGGAGTTCAATCTTATGCTGTTGCAAGTGGGCAAACTTTCAACATGCGAGCTGCATTACTATGGACCATTAATGATTTTCCAGCATACGGCATGTTGTCTGGGTGGAGCACGAAAGGGAGGTTTGCATGTCCTTGTTGTACGCAAAATACAGTATCCTTATGGTTATACAAAGGCAAGAAATTCTCT
>NW_021586512.1:0-324 GCF_001605985.2 Dendrobium catenatum
CTGCAAAGGCTCCTGTCTTGAATTCTGCATCTTCAGATCGTCCTTATGTCTATCCATTTGCTGGTTGTGAAAAAGCTTACATTCATGAATATAAGCTGAATCTCCATTTGAGATTCAGCTTATATGGGTAGATACAGAACAATTGCAAGTTTCACTTAAAGTTGTGCATCTTGTGGTTTTGTTTATCCTCCATATTTGTGTTTTTAACAGAGAAAGAGTTCATTTGATCTTAAGAAGTGAGCGTTGTCTGTAGCATTGGCATTTTAATTGGTATTAGGTGTTCCACGGTTTGGTTTTCCTGCATATGCAATTCCTTCAGGTTCT
>NW_021586513.1:0-1702 GCF_001605985.2 Dendrobium catenatum
TTTCAATACTCGGAGGGTGCCTCCGAGGAGTGGACGTAGGTCAAGGATTGACCGAACTACTATAAATTCGGTCTGATATTTCTTTGTTTTGTTTCCGCATTTATTTTTCCGCGCCTTGATTTCTGTGGTGATTTGGTTTTTAAGTTTTGCTGTGCTTTACCTAAAGAATTTTTTTTTAAAATACCAATTCACACCCCCCTCTTAGTTAGCCTCAGGCTATTTCTTAAGGGCTTAACATGTAACATCAAATCTGCTCCAGGATCGTCCGGGCCGATCTGGATCGTCCCGGGACGATCAGTGCAGTTTTTGTTCCATATTCTGTCCAGAAGTTACAGGAAAAATTTCTTGTATGGATCATTTAGGCCGATCTGGGATCATCCCGGGACGATCAGTGTATGGAAAAAGTCAGAGAGCAAATCATCCTGGAAATTAATTATCATCCTGAGAAATCGTCCCAGTCCGATTGGATTTTGTTCAGATCGTCCAGGATGATCGTGCGATCGGCCGGGCCGATCAGTGCATTATTTAGCTAAAATCAGCTCATTTTGAAGAGAGAGAAAATCAAAATAAATATCTAAATTCAGCTGAGGAGAGAGAAGGTCGAGGGCAATTTTGGAAAAGTTAATTTTCGGGCGATGCCGGGCCATCTTCGTCCGACGAGACTGTTCAGGAAAGTGGTGTACGCAAGGTAAGGCACATTCCGCCTTTCTCAATTTTCAGAAAGGTGAAGTTTGAAAGACTTTTCTGTCCGGATTTCATTTTTGTTAACGAATTTCGTCCGTATTTTCCGATTGGTTCAGTTTTTACCGCGTAACTTTTGGTATGTTTCTGAGGTGCCGATTGTGCACATTTTGATTATTTTCTGGAGAATTTTGACCAGGTATTTTTTATTCCGCAGTCTTTTCTTTCGACTGCAATTTTTGACGATGTCTAAAAATGTTGCGACAGTGGAATAAAAGTCTTATATTATTGCTGTGAATGTTTTGTGGTAATTTGGTAAAATTCTGATTCTGTCAATTTTGTGTAAATTCCGTATACTGCCGTTACGCTGCCGGATTTTCGTACAAATTCTGAAATTGTCCGAATTTGTTCTGAAATGAATTGATATGTTTGTGTGCTATGAAAAGGGAGTTATAAGGGGTCAGGATCCTGTGAGATCCTGTCTGTGTCAGGGAAATTCTGAAATGAGCTATGAAATCTGTTTCTGAATATAAGTTCCGGATCCGATGATAAATTCTGTTCTGGTGCTATAAGCACATCTGTTCTGGTGCCATGAGCACAAAGGGAGGCATAAGGGGCCAGAATCCAAGAGATTCTGTCAGTGTCTGGGAAGGGAGGCATAAGGGGCTAGAATCCGTTGAGATTCTATCAAGGTCAGGGAATCTGTTCTGCTTTGATCTGTTCTGATTTAATCTGTTCTGACTTCTGATATGTTCTAAATTGATATTATTTCTAATTTCTGATCAGTATTCTGGTTCTGATATATGATTATGTTCTGTTCTGATGTGATCTGCTTCTGATTTCCGTACGATTCTTTCTATTCTGATATGAATACTGATCTGATATGATTTATTCTAATTTCTGTATGTTCTGTCAGCACTGATGTATTGTATTTCTGTTCTGTTCTGATTTGATCTGATCTGTACGATTCTGATTCTACTCTGATTTGATATACGATTCTGTTTCGATTTCTATTCGAATT
>NW_021586514.1:0-302 GCF_001605985.2 Dendrobium catenatum
TTTATACTCTGGTTAGTAGCCATATACTATAATATAATTGTTGTATATATATTTTGATAATGAAATAGAAATGTTATGAATGAGATTATTTATAAAACTTAATTTTATTAATAACTCTATGGTATGTTGTTCATTTTAAAGTTGGTATTAGAAGAAAATTAAAAAAAAAAATTCAAAACTTATATCTTGGGGTCTAATAATTGCAAGCCAACAAGATATGACTTATTCAGTCTATGGGTCTTATCAGGTTGGGTTGTAACATACTTGTTGACCTCATTTTTGTATGAGGTCACTAAGGACCT
>NW_021586515.1:0-336 GCF_001605985.2 Dendrobium catenatum
ATCCCTGCTGATCAGTTCAAATTAGAGAAAAATCGTCTAGAGCATCGCCCTGAATTCGAGCTAATCGATATTTATCGTTCTGAAGTAACCAAGGTTTTTGAATAGATCGTCCTGGCCAATTCTGCGATCGTCAAGGATGATAAGATCATATCAATCATCCTTGATTACTCCCTTGATTTCCTGATCAATTGAGGCATAATTTGTGAATATCGTCCAGGACGATCAATGATCGTCCTGGCTGATTATTAAAAAATACAGTATACCTTAATTATCTATGGTGGAAACTTCTTTATGTTTTAAGCTTATCGTCCTGGCCGATACACGTATCGTCCAGGA
>NW_021586516.1:0-282 GCF_001605985.2 Dendrobium catenatum
TGTGGTTGAAAAATCTATTTCTACAAAACTCATTAAAATTTATTTTTAAGTTTAAAAGATTAATAAGAGAGATTAATTTTTAATTACCAATTCACCTCCCCTCTTGTTTAGCCGTGGGACAAGAGCTTACGTTTAACAACCTAATTCATAGTGAATGAGTTTCAACAAGTGGTATCAGAGCTTTGTCTTCAAAATCATAATTTTAGACTACTTTTTTATTAACGTAGATGGCTACATTTGGAAATTAAAATACACCCGAGGGTTACTCTATAACTAGACCTC
>NW_021586517.1:0-496 GCF_001605985.2 Dendrobium catenatum
ATCTTTCACATATGAATGGGCTTATAACAAAATACAAGAAGACATAATATTATAATAAAAAAAGGATAAAGTACACATCACCAAAACTCATTGGATTTCAAGCATAAGAGTTTTACACTGTATTATCAATCATAAAAATGAGTAATGAATGCATCACATTTCTTATGTAACCCCTTCTCATACATCACATTAATGAGAACTAATAGAAAAAGATAATTCATACTTATTCGATACCAATGAAATATTACAAATTAAAGAATGTTGAAGTAACGTGCATATGCATAATAACTTCGATTTTGGTTTTCCTTGATTTGTCTTATTTCTCATGAGGTTATCCTTAACCCAAATCAGCAATCACATAATAGCATCTCCCGTGCCTGCGAGAGTACTATAGAAGAATAAAAAAAAAAAGAGTGCCATAGAAGAATCAAACAGAATAACAAATTACGATGAATAGGGAAGCAAATTACCTAAGAACCTTTAGAATCAAGGTTGC
>NW_021586518.1:0-1947 GCF_001605985.2 Dendrobium catenatum
TTATGATTATTTGTGACTTATGATTGATGTGTTTTATATCAGAAGTATGGACCCTGAGCAGAATGCCACTGATGGCATTAATATGGAGGAAGGGAGGGAGCTACCAGAGGTAGCATAACCTAGAAGAAACGACACTATGGAGTCATTCGCGCAGATGATGGATGCGATGACTCAGATGATCAGAACTTTCCAAAAGCAGGCCAGTGGCAGTGGAGGTGGAGGTCGGCCTATGGATAAGAACCTGAAATTATTTCAGGATATGAAGCCTCCTCTGTTTTCAGGTGGCGGACCTATAGAAGCAGAAGACTGGCTGATGCGGATTGAGAAGATCCTGGAGGGCATGTCTTGCCCTGAGGAAAGGAGGGTGACATTGGCTGCTTATGCATTTAATGGCGAGGCTGAGAGGTGGTGGAGGAGTCAGTTAGAACAAACATTTAGAGGAAGACCAAGCAGCCAAGTTTCCTGGGAGGAGTTTGTAAAGGCATTCAGAGACTGGTATGTACCTAAGTCAGCCAGAAGACAGATGCAGGACAAGTTCAACAGATTGGTTCAAGGAGACCGATCTGTTTCTCAGTACGAGGCATAGTTCACGATGTTATCCAGGTATGCCCCACACCTGATACCTGATGCTGAAGAGAAGTGCAATCGATTCCTGAATGGATTGAAAGATGTGATTAGACAGCCTCTCATTCCTTTTGGAATTGAGGACTACTCTGTCTTAGTGGAGAGAGTAAGAAGGATAGAAATGGATATGCAGGCAACTCAGAGGAGAAGGGATCAACATAAAAGGAAGAGTTTTGATGAGGATATACAAAGCAATCAGACAGGAGGATCAGATGAGAAGAAGTCCAAGTTTAATTCTAATGGAGGCAGTGATACAACTGTAAGTAAAGTCACGGAACCTTATGCTAAGTGTGGAAGATTACATAAAGGTGAATGTCTGATTGGTTCCAACACTTGCTATTGGTTTCATCAGCCTGGACACATTGCAAAATATTGTCCTGCTTTGACTCAGAAGACTTCAGGAGAAATGAGATCAGTTGAAGCACCTTCTCAGAGGAATTATGGAAAAACCAAGATGATAGAACCATCAGCTGCAGGTTCAGTGCAAAATCAATCCATGCAGAATGTCAAACCTCGAGTTTACACTTTAACTCAGTAGGAGCCCGATGAATCTATAGATGCTGGCAATGATAATTGAGATGACCTTATTGATTATTTCTTAGTAACTTGTAATGATAAACCTGATGTTTATTGTTTTGGATTTAGTAGTTTATCTTGTTATGTTATGTTGGATATTTTGGAATTGATCAGACTATTTTGTTATGATATTTCAGAAGTTTAGTTTGTTATGTTTCAATGTTGAAGTTTATGTTAATGAAATGGAAGATGTTGATTAAATTGTAACTAGGAGTTGTGTAAATTTCGAGGACGAAATTTTTATTAGGAGGGAAGATTGTGAAAACTCGAAAATGCCATTTTAGACCTTGCACGCTTTTCAAAGCGCCGCGACGAGATTTAAGTGGAATTTTCAATATTATCGGAATTTAACGAAAATAATTTTAGAAAATTCCTTGCAAAATTCGGATCATTTTGATATATAACACTTATACCTAATTTAGCCTATTTTAGGAATTAAAAATGTTTGAAGCCTAAAAATACCAACTTTACCCCTAATCTAATAAAAGGGTCAAATCCACTTAAGTGAGGGCACAAGGGTAATTAGCAAACCCAATTTCTTTTATTAGGCATAATCGAACCCTCCCCTTTCATTCTTTCGCACGAACGGCGGACCGAGCGGAACAAACAGACAAGGGGCGGACGGCGTGCTTCCGCGAGGGTCTCTCCGGCGACGATCTTCCGACGAAAATTTTAGGTCAAATTGAAGAGGACAACCAGAGGAACACTCTGGTACGATTATTTTAGAACGAAACTTTCTAGATCTCG
>NW_021586519.1:0-296 GCF_001605985.2 Dendrobium catenatum
AACTTGAATCATGTTTGCAAGAGAGCTTGGTTCGAACGAAGTAAAAGAGAATTAATCCTAAACTTGCAAGGACTTTTAATGAATTTGGACTCAAGTCGAAACTTGAATTTGAACAAAAAGACTTCAAATATGACTTGGACTACAAGGAACTGAACTTCAACATGATATGCAATCAAAGCAAAAGTGATAAAATCAAATGATGATTTTGATTACTCAAATGAATATCATTAAACAAATATTGGGGTCTTGTTGAATAAATCTTCAATATCATATGGCAAGTTAAAGCAAACAAACAT
>NW_021586520.1:0-300 GCF_001605985.2 Dendrobium catenatum
TAATTTTTCTGGTTAAATTTTTGTGCCAGCTATTCTCCCTTGTGTTGCTCTTGTAATCCTAAGCTATTGGGTTTCAATATTGCTCGATGTGGGCAAGTTTCTTATATGATGTTGATGGTTTTTTTTTAGGTTTTACTTGAGGCTGATTTTTGGATCCACTTTTCTATAGCTTCTTTGGGTTTTATTTTTGTGGTTGTGCTCTCCATTTCCTGTGGGGTTTGGTTCATTTGGCCTATTGCCTCTTCCTAGGCATAGTTTCATTATGATAAGTTGGGGTTGGGATTTGGTTGGAGTTTCATT
>NW_021586521.1:0-480 GCF_001605985.2 Dendrobium catenatum
TGAAGACTTCAAATCAAATTCAGCAAGAAATTCTTTTCAATTTTGAAGTTTAAAAATGTCATTTTAATTTAGAGGGAGTGATTGTAATTGAGTGAATAAAAATATACACACACACATAAGGAGATCATATAAATTTTAAACTGATCGTACAGGATGATCAGACAGTTATCTCCAATTAAGATCACATGGAATGAATAGGAACTAGCTAGAAAAATTTTCAAAGTCCTATTCGCCCGGGACGAAATTAAATATCGTCCGGGATGATTTGCTCTCTGTAAGAATTTCGTCCAGACGAAACTAATTATCATTCAGGACGATTTGCTCTCTGCATGAATTTCATCCAGACGAACCTATTTTCGTCCAGATGATATAACTGACTTAGGACAGTTTTTTTATATTCGTTCTGCAGTTTTTGGAACCAACCTGGTTATAACCGTTCGTATCGGACAAACTTGGTTCGTACGGGACGATCAGCTTGTA
>NW_021586522.1:0-336 GCF_001605985.2 Dendrobium catenatum
GTAGATTAACTAATCCTTGGAGATAAATAAAAATAGTAGCAAAGCTAAGAGCTATTAAACAACAATCCACCACTTAATAATGAGAAATTTCACCTTCGGGATTATTCACTATGCTAAACTAGGCTTGGCGAGAGAAGATCTTGCAACTAGAATTGAGATCACCACTAGGAAGAAGATGCCGGAAGTCTTTGTCCATGGGAAAGTAGTCGGAGTAGGTGGGGGTGGCGGATGTCCGATGATGATCCAATGACTTGGTGGAAGACGAATCTCAGGATCTGCCATTCAACATTGAAGCGGAGAGGGAGGCGTCGTCTTCTCCTTTCCTTGGCTCCTCAA
>NW_021586523.1:0-738 GCF_001605985.2 Dendrobium catenatum
ATTATTTTTCTAACTACATAACTACATCTTCCAATGCAAATTTTTTATTTCCAAAGTGATTGATTTGATTGAATCCTTTAGAATATGCAAGTCAAAGATTAATAGTATATTGTTGAGGAGTTCCAATTTACTCTTTGACTATTCTGAAGATTATTCCATTGATTATGACCACCCATATTATTTGACCAATAAAAATTAGGATGGTTCCTTCAACCTGGATTATATATATTTAAATAAGGATTATTTTGTCTTTCAATTACATTAATATTTTAAACCCCCTACATATTATTATCTTCAATTAAATTTTGATCTCCCAAAAATTCAGTTCCTATTCCAAAATTTACTCATATTGTATTCAACTTCTTATAAATTGCTATAACTTTTACAGTCAAGATTGATAAAGCGTCAAATTCATAAAATTTAGCTACTTTTTAAGTATTGACCCTATCAATAGGCCACTAAAAATTTATAAGTAGTTATTTCCTCTATTAATTCAAAGGTTTCCTCAAATGGCTTAGATATTAATAATCCTTCAGTTACATCATCAATTATAGCTCTACTAAATCGTATTAATCTATTATAAAATATTTGAATAATCAACCAATCAGGTACTCATGATGTTTGAATTTTGTAAGCCTTTTCTTAAATCTTTTCCAACTCTCATAAATGGATTCTCCTTCAAACAGAGTAAAAGAAGTTTAACAATTTTAAGGTGAAAATACTTAGTAAGAAACTTAT
>NW_021586524.1:0-262 GCF_001605985.2 Dendrobium catenatum
TAAAGTCTAAACTATTATTTATATTCATAATAATTGGGAAGGTTATAGTTCTCATATCAATCTTTAACTATATCCCATTGCTAATTATTTTAATAACTTTCATTACTCATCAAAGCATACTTTCTCTATACTTATTTTCTAGCTTCTAAATATCACTAGAAATATTATACTATAAAAATTTTATTTTAAAATTATTATTCATTTTCTTTAAATTTGAGGAAAATATTATCAACTTTTTTTATAGTTATCAATGAATTAATGA
>NW_021586525.1:0-1068 GCF_001605985.2 Dendrobium catenatum
CAAATGTAATGAAAGATTTACATCACTTAATTAAAGGCCCCATTTTTACCTTACTTGTATGGTGAAAGAATTTGTAATTTGTTTTCAACATGAGACCAGTCTATGTGTAACAATGATTTACATATTTTCCTCTATAAGCAAGCCATGTAAATTTAATTTAACAAAACATTTAGTCTTACTATTTATTGATTGATTCAACAATCTAACTATTGCAAAATTGAAACCGTCATTCCTCCCATCAAAATTAGTTGTGTAATAATTATATAGTAGTGATCAGAACAAGAAAGATGCAAGTTTTTCTTCTTCTTATTTTGCATTAGCAACTTCTACTCAATTTTATTTGATTTATGGAACAATTTATGTTTTGCTTTTGGAATATGGTGATTTTATTTCACAAAATTAATTATAGATTGACCAAATCCAAAATATGCAAAATGCATCAAAACTCAAATTAGTTTCAAACGATATATGTGTTTACATCTCACTTATTATTATCAAATTTTTTATACAACTAATGTAAATAAATTTCTTTCGTGGATTTGTTTCTAATATAGATCACCTATTATTTTAATATATACATTAATATTAATTGATTTAAAATTAAATTTATCTTCCATCTTTTATAATTAGTTGCTTTTAATGTTTCACCTAGCATTTTTTTTATAATTAGTTGCTTTTTTATAAATAGTACAACTTTAATCATCTGTCATAATTTATTTCTTTGTAAGATTACAATCTTCTGATTTTCAGCCAATTATTTTGGTCCCAAACTTGACATTTGAGTTACTAAAACATTTTTTAAAACGGAACTCAGATAGTAAATATTATTATTGTTTCTTCTTCTTGTTACTTTGTATCCCATCTGATTGCTATGCCCACATTTTTTCTGAGCCTCATAATTAATGTGACTACATAAACTTAATAATAGGCAAACCATATTTGTTCATACGTTGCAAACCAAAAATATCTTGAACTGCAACCTGTTCATGGACTCTAATTGATTTGGTTGTCTACCTTGGAATCAATAAGATATGGAGAATTCCTTGTGGAAATGCACGGCACACAAGG
>NW_021586526.1:0-214 GCF_001605985.2 Dendrobium catenatum
TGGGATCGGAGAGGGGGAGAGTTCGGGATGCAGCTGGGAGTGGTTACGAGAGGAAGCAGTAGGAGAGAGTGTCGTGGGCAGCGAGAGAAGTAGGGGTTCTGGGTCGGTATTTAACGACGTCTGGGGTCGTTCGATCGAGGCGAGTCGCTGGTTTTGAGCAGAAATCGCGAAACGACACCGAATGCGCAGTGGTATCGCGGGATTTGCGGGATTA
>NW_021586527.1:0-391 GCF_001605985.2 Dendrobium catenatum
GGATGCATTACTTTGTTGTTTTGTGAGTACTAAAATTACAGGGAAATCATACACATGATTGTTTAAGACTTCAAATCGGATCAATTTAGGGTTTATTGTATATGATCTTTTTGAATTTTTGGTAATTACTCTTCTTTTCTTCTTTCTAGTTGCTCGTGAGAAAATCTTTTGAAGAAGATCTGATACTCTGCTGACAATTGGAGAGTGTGAAAAGATAACGGCTCTCTGCCGACACTTAGAGAGTGTGAAAGAACGACGATTCGCTGCCGACACTTGGAGCGTGTGAACAGACGACGGTTCTCTGCCGACACTTGGAGGGTGTGAAAGAACGACAGTTCTCTGCCGCACTGGGGATTGGTGGAAGAGAGGTTTTGTAACGGCTTCTTCGTCT
>NW_021586528.1:0-274 GCF_001605985.2 Dendrobium catenatum
TAATTTGCATTTCAGATCAAACCGCAACTTTTGTCTGGCAAAAATGTGATGATTGCAGCTCATGGGAATTCTTTGAGATCAATAATTATGTATCTTGACAAGTTGACTTCTCACGAGGTGCCACATTTGTTCTTGTTTCCATATGAGTATTACAGTTTATTTTCCATAGTTTTAAAAACTGTTGGTTAAAGTTTCGTTTGGGATGGCTTTTTTATTGCTTCTTAAAGCAGTTTTTTAATACAAAAATTAAAAATGTTGTACTAGAAAGCGGCTT
>NW_021586529.1:0-256 GCF_001605985.2 Dendrobium catenatum
ACCTGAGATTGGTGAAAGGTGGTTTTCAATGCAAAAGCAAGGGCTCTCCTACGAAAACTACTAGGAGGTCGTAACGGATACAACGGTCCCCTGCAGATGACTACAAACCACTTGTGGATAACAACAGTGAGAACCTCGTAAACATGACGAACCACTGTGGACACAAGTATGAATATCACCTACGACAACGGTGATCAAGATCTTCAAGTATTTCGGGCACAATAGCAACCCGATGCACGAAAAAACTCTACTACAC
>NW_021586530.1:0-310 GCF_001605985.2 Dendrobium catenatum
GTACTGTTGAAGGCACCATACACACTCTTGTAGCGTGATGGGATGAATATTTGTACGACCGCGGTGTCTAAGGACACCTACCATACATGCTCGAGTAGCGTGGTGGGAAGGCCCAGCTCCCTTACATTTCTCCCAAATGAGGGATATGTCGAGGTGCTGTCAAAATTTTCACTGAAGTACACAAAGCCTGAACAATAAGAAGACCTCATTTGGGCAACAATGTAGAAGACTTATACTTGGACCTGAATGCATAGAATTTGAACTAAAATGTGAAGAGGACTTGTACGGACAATAGGGGATTTGGATTTGA
>NW_021586531.1:0-229 GCF_001605985.2 Dendrobium catenatum
AAAGTAATGGCTAAAGAGTTTGAGATGACAGAAATTGGACAAATGGCATACTACCTCGGTATTGAAGTTAAGCAAAAGGATGAAGGCATATTTATCTCTCAAGAAAGCTATGAAAAAGAAATACTCAAGAAATTCAATATGAATGATTGCAAGCCCATTAGCACTCCGATGGAATGTGGAGGCAAGTTATCCAAAAAGGAGAATAATGAAATGGTTAATCCAACATTTT
>NW_021586532.1:0-271 GCF_001605985.2 Dendrobium catenatum
ATTTTACTTATAGAAGGTTTAAAATATAATCTATTGAGTATTAGTCAGCTGTCTGATAAGGGTTATAATATAAAAAATTTTCCCATTAGTTGTATAATAAGCCAAAATGGATTGATATTTTAAATGGAATTAGGGTAAACACAATATGTACATGCATGAATTGAATTGTATTAAATCTCCTAATGTTTTTTATCTAAAAATAATTGTTTATAAATCATGATTTTGGCATAGGAGACTTTATCACTCTAGTATGAGAAATCTTAGAAAAATT
>NW_021586533.1:0-251 GCF_001605985.2 Dendrobium catenatum
ATATAGAATACAAGTAAAGAATAATAAAAGAAAATGATATAAACATAAATGAATAATTGAGAATAAATGAAAAAGGTAAGAGGATATGTATGCAAATTATATGAGTTACCTCAATAATACTGGCTAGGGAAGCAATGTACCCGTACATGTTAAATGGAAATGAAAATGCAAATGTAAATGGTTCTACCTTTATTGATATATTTAGATGGTGCTCCTGTACTAAATGAATTGGAAAAAAATAAATGTTGAAA
>NW_021586534.1:0-859 GCF_001605985.2 Dendrobium catenatum
ATCAAGTGTGTGAAGCATGTCTACTTGGGAAGCATTTTAGGAAAAGTTTTCCAAGAGAATCAAGTTCGAGAGCTCAAAAGCCATTGGAGCTCATACATACAGATGTTTGTGGACCAATAAAGCCATGCTGAGCTCGAAAGTCATTGGAACTCATACATACAGATGTTTGTGGACCAATAAAACCATGCTCACTCGGTAAGAGCAACTACTTTCTTCTCTTCATTGATGATTTCTCATGAAAAATATGGGTGTACTTTTTGAAGTAAAAATCAGAGGTGTTCGACGTATTCAAGAAATTCAAGACAGCTGTCGAGAAAGAAAGTGGACTCAAGATCAAGGTTATGCGATCGGATCGAGGAGGATAATTCACTTCAAAAGAATTTTAAGAATTTTATGATGTCAATGGGATACGACGATCTCAAACTGTCCTAAGGTCCATGAAATGCACCAAAGCCAAAACTCAAGTTAGTGTTAGGGTGCAGCGTGAGGGCCCCCTCGAAGGTCCCCTCAACAAAATGGAGTGACAGAAAGAAAGAACAGAACCATCCTTGATATGGCGAGGAGTATGCTCAAAAGCAAGAGGCTACCAAAGGAATTTTGGGCAGAAGCGGTCTCCTGTGCAGTTTATTTGACCAATCGTTCACCAACCAGAAGTGTGTGGGGTATGACTCCACAAGAAACATGGAGAGGAAGAAAGCCCGACATCTCTCACCTAAAGGTTTTTGGAAGCATAACTCATGTGCACGTACCTGATATGAAAAGAAGTAAGTTAGATGATATAAATGAGAAGTTCACTACAGGAAAAACATCAAACACCGGCGGTTTTTTTCATCGGCTACAATAACAACTCAAAAGGATA